>NC_079403.1:24542189-24682189 GCF_029220125.1 Pseudoliparis swirei
AAAGAACCATGTTTTAAGGTGCTTTGAGAGACCTTTAAAGGTTCTTTGAAGAACTCTTTAAGGAAATGGTTCTTTACAGAACCCTGGTTTGAAAGGTTTTTTGTGGAACCAGATATAGTGCCTTAAAGAACCATATTTCGAAGGTTCTTTGAGACACCTTTATAGGTTCTTTAAAGAACTCTTTAAGGAACTGGTTCTTTAAAGAACCCTGGTTTGAAAGGTTCTTTGTGGTACCATAAATTGAGCTTTAAAGAACCATGTTGTTAAGGTGCTTTGAGAGACCTTTATAGGTTCTTTGAAGAACTCTTTAAGGAAATGGTTCTATAAGGAACCATGGTTTGAAAGGTTCATTGAGGAACCAGATATGGTTCTTCTATGGCATCACTCTGAAGAACCATTTCCGGTTCCAAAAGGCACCTCCATGTTTCCGTGTGTAGTTTCCTCTTCTCGGCTCAGACTAGTCCCTGACGATCGTCTGGAGGTCAGGATGTGAATCCGGACCTGCGGACGTTCTGCTTCATCATTTCTAAACCACACGAGGATGTTGACCAGACGGCCGTCGAGAGAGAAACACACAAAACATCCTGCGGCTGCCGTTTGATCTTCAAACCCAGTAAACAACCCAAAGCCCTGTTTGATTCCTGCTAGCAGACCCCCTAGAGGCCGCAATCTGCATTACCCCCAAAATACAGACGGCTTACTGAGGATTGTGTTATCAAACGTCTCTCTTGAGAGCTCAAGGCCGTGCGGGCGGCGGAAGAACTACCGAGGTCAAAGCTGAGCTTGATAAGGGTTTTATTTCAGGGTAATTTCCCTCAAATAAATATCTGCTTTTTTTAAATGATTGGAGAGAAAAATGTGGAAAACTTTAGCTTCAAAATAACCCTGTAGTAGTAGTAGGCATTAGTCTACTATCAATTAACTGTCAGCCTGTAATACATGAGAATCATATTGAAGATAGCAATAAATGATGCAGAATACAATCTGAAAATACAGAAGAAGAGATTCACTGTGTTTACAATTATTAATAAGTGTTCAAGTAAAAGTAAAGTCACCCTCTGTCTTCACTCTCCGTCTCTTCTCTTGTCTCCTCTGCCAACGTGGAAGTGAAGGTCGATGCGTTACACGTTGGGTTCTCCGTATCTTTTGCCCTTTTCATTGTTCGTGGGTCATGACCTCTTATCGAGATGACAGCCGTGTCCTGTTTTAGGAGTCAGCTAAGCTCACAACTCTCCAACCCTGAGCGCCTTTCTGCGGCGCCAACGCTGGAGGCGTCACCTGGAGAGTTCTGGAGGCCACAGCCAGGAGAGGCTGAACACATTCAGACACAAAATGAAGGGGTTGAATAATTTGGAGACTGCAGTGACTTCATTAAAGTCATTAAGAGTAGCATTTTGTGTTGAATTTGGATAAAATCTTTGTAATATTAAACTTCATTAAACTACTTAAACAATTATTGTGTAATTTGTTTATTGCAAACAGCTGAGAAATTGTTTGTTTTGACAATAAACCTGATGTGCAATGGGGGTTGAATCATTTCTATTGCAACTGTATATACAGCCGGTACAGAAAGTGTCGAGACCCCTTTAAAATGCTCACTCTTTGTTTCATTGCAGCCATTTGCTAAAATCAAAAATAGGTCATTTTTATTCACATTAATGTTCACCCAGCTCCCCATCTGGACAGAAAAAAAACAGAAATGTAGAAATTGCACGGCACTCTGGTGAACCAGCCTCAGAAAAACCCAAATATTCCATCGTTCTCCAGAACAGCGCCGATTGTCTCGCGGAGAGAAAGAATCAACACGGCGGCCTGAGCGTGAGCGTTCATTCACTGGGTGATTTGGGATTTTCTGGAGTGAAGATAATCAGCGTTTATTCCTCTCATTTCCTCTTCCACACAGAGGGTTTGAGGACGTGGGAGTGGCGAGGCAACAGGTAGAGGCCCTCTCGTTATTTTCCTCGCCGTCAAACACATTAACCGCGGCTGAGGAGACAATACGGCGCCGGCCCGCGGAGCAGAAGAGGAGGCGGGGCTTCAGTCACACACTCATTTGCGGTTCAGATTGCTCGCGTTACGTCGCGCTGCGACTTCACTGAGCCGATTAGAGGATGAGTCGGGAGCGACGGCCGCGATGAGGCGTGGAGCCCCGATCGGCTGCCGGGCCGAGCGACCACAGCCTGGCTCTTGAGTTGAGGAGCTCTTACACTGGAGAAAAAAAACACGTTTATATTTGCATTATTTCATATTTTGGTGAAATATGGGTCCATTTGACCATGCACACTTGCCAGGTTGCTTTACAACAGGGGTGTCAAACTCATCTTCACCGTGGGCCACATCAGCTTCACGGCCACCTCTTAAAGGGCCGGTGTACCTGAAGCGCTGTAGAAAGTACTTCCGATCATAATCTCTAGATAACTCTCTTTGCATTTCATTATTGTTTATTCGAGAGTAGAACTATTGTACACATGAAGATTTCTCAAATATTATAACACAAATCTATTTCATTTGAAACTTTCAAAATAAAAGCACAGGATATAAAGGTGATCATGTGTCATTCAAGCCCTCAGGGGCCAAATAAAATGACGTGGTGGGCCGCATTCGGCCCGCGGGCCTTGTGTTTGACACCTGTGCTTTACAATGATGGGGTTAATTTGTTGTCCAGATGAATCCCTGTTGGGCATTATAATGACAGCCTGTCGAGAAGCACTCACGAGGCGCCGGTCGCTTCCTGACCCGCCCACGATACAGGAGGGGGGAGAAAAACAACATCTACGTCACGGAGAGAATCACTTCTTCCCTTCGCCTTCACAATTTATTTTTCATTCAACTCTGGGACAAGTGGGTGAGATACATACAACCCTCAGGAAAAGATTGAGTGGCATAAAGAATCCATGACCACGTAAAGTGGCTCTAGCTGAGTCAGCCGTATTGACCTCTCAAGTCTCCCCTTTAAATCTGTTTTTATTTTATTTATTTTTTATATTTATGCATGCACTCTCGTAAATTGTACTTTATATTTGTTGTTAAAATTAAAAAAATGTAAAACTAGGTTAATTTATTTTCATAGTACAACAGAGTTTTGCAAAAAAAAAATCCATTTGATTACCCAGATAAAAATAAGTACATTCATTATTAAATCATTATTCCTGCAGTCTTGTAAGGGAGTTTCTTGAAGTTGTCGTGGTTTTACATGTAATATATATATATACTAAAATAAAAAATAAAAAACAGACAAACTGAATTATGGGAACCAAAGTTTGGCATAAAAGGACAAGATCACTTAAAAGCTGTTCTCTAAAAATGAGTTTTAAGAAGTGATTTAAAAGAAGTTACTGATTCTGCTAAATAGAAATAATATATATATATATATATATATATATGATATAAAGGGATGGGATATTTACAACCAACTGTTATGTTGTAGATAGAAACATTGATATATTTGCTAATGTTAACCACAGACATGATGTCAGACATATAATCAAAGAACACTTGTAAAAAAACTCTTTTGAGAAGAGGAAACTGTGCCAAAAAATACTCATTAATGTCTGGTTTTCAGGACTCTGCTGCTGATGGTGTCAGGAAAGGAAGGAGGCAGGTACAAATAAACAAAAACAAAGTTTTAATAACAACAAAAACCCCACAGGAATAACAACGACGGGAAGTAAAGTGTAATGCAGAAAAATAATTGAACTAACGACGGACCGGTTTGACAAGCGTGGAGCAGGAGGAACCGACGCAGAGACGTCGACGTCAGGAAACACGACGGAGACGGCGCCAGATACACCGGAGGGGGGGGGGGGGGGGCGCACCCCATCAAACAGAGAGAGAGAACAACACAAAAGCAAGAAATGAAAGAATATTTCTTTTTTAAGTAAACCAGTAAGCAGACGACAGACAGCCAGGTCATGACAGGTGGCGCTGGAGGGATGGTCAGTGGTCACCAAAAGTAGAGCAGCCGCTCCTATTGGTCCTCATTGTACAGCAATGATAGGATATTGTTAGGTTGGAATAGTTTATTCTGATTCTGAAATCTTGTGCTTTAAATGAATACATATAGAAAGATATTATAAATAGCAAATATTAGGGAAAATATTATTATGAATGTATTATGAAGCATAAGGGAAAGACTGTTTTCTCTATTAAATGATAAATGGTAAGAGTTAATGTTTATATGTATGTCGCATGATAATGAATGTGAGTTAGTATTTCAGACATGTTGAAGCCTGTGACGTTACTTTCATCAGTAACACATAGACTTTTATTGTGAAGGGACTTGTTTAGTTAGCTGACCAGAAGTGACGCCTCGATTTATGTTTATCCGCGTTCATCAATCTGACGAAGCAGAACGAGTTTCCTGAGAAATAAGACACACAATATTTTATTTAATGAAGTCCTTTAGAACCACTTCAGCCCCAAGTCCCCCAATTTGGTGAATAACATTATAATAAACATGAGTAAATACATTGATGTTGAACATCAAATTAAAGAAGACAACTTGGGCTACGAGGAACAGTAAGCCGTTTCAACACAACTCAAACACCAACTAAGATAACCACAACAATATCATAATCATAATTGTGTCAGGGGCCAGCCCACTCCACGTTTCCGGAACAAATGATGTGAGGCTTTGTGCTGTCGTAAAAAACGAGATGTTAGAAAGCAAGAGGACTTCACACAGATTCTAAATATCTTTACAGAATCCTTCTGCACCAAAGCATCACAGAGATATGAGCCAAAGAGTTTGCAGAGCGACACCCTTTTTAGTTTGGTTCATTTCCAGCAGAAACCTAAAAAGTGGGGGTCAAGAGGTTAAACTTCTCAGACACTCAGTTATCACCTGAAGCGTTGCTCTGTCTCCAATCACTGAATGAATGAAGGAAACTGTTTATTAATCCTCCTCGTCTGGATTGTGTTCTCAGATTGATATTTACTCAATGCGATAACATTCTGTGCAAAGAAAATGTATTTTTTTACATTTTTGTTTTTGAAAAATGACTTTAAACTACGACTACTACTTTTAACTCCTCGGTCCTCGTACCTCCATCTGTCACGTGAGCCCAGCTAGCCAATGGGATCGCAGAAGCCAGTCGACACCTTTATTCCGACCAGACGTCAGACAGCCAGCTGCATGCTGGGTAATGGAGTCGCCTCGAGTCCCTAGCTGATCGTCCCAAAGTCTCCTGCACTTAATCCCGACTCCAGTTACACAGAACTCATAAACACCAACAGCAAGCATCATTCATGGGAAGAAAAAGAAGAAGATGATTATTATTACAGGAGGGTTACATCGCTCCCTGAGCAAGAGGCTCGTTCCTCTCTGCACCGTCAAACGCTGCTCTTTATTTGGGTTTGGAGTCGCCGGCGGAGAGAAGAGAGAGAGGAGGGACCATTACCTCGTCGTATAGTCACTCCAGAGTTCAGGCCACATTCACATTCACACAAGCGAGCATCAGCGCCGTCTGGGGCCCGGACAAAGGGGCCCGGCCACGTCTTCATCAGGAGGAGTCTGGATCCCATTTTCCTGAGAGAAAACATCACAATGAAGAGTCAGGAGGGTTAATGGTGCTTCTGAATAACTCTCCATGAGGGGGCGAGAGAGAGAGAGAGAGAGAGAGAGAGAGAGAGAGAGAGATGAGTGTGCTCTCTGATAGCGATCCATTCAGAGTACAATCTGCTGCTTTAGCTTTTAACATCGAATTAAGCTGAAGAACACAACTAGACGACATTGTCATGCAAATGCTCGATGTTCAGTTCTCCGTGAGCACATGTCAACTCTAATCAAAGTGAACTCAAGGTCGTGGTTTTCTTGACGCGAAGTGAGAGCGAAGCCTCCGTTCACCGCTTTCAGTAAATATGATTCATATTTTCATAAGAGACCAATAACCGTGAAAAGGATTACGAGGGTCGGATGCTAGAGACTGCTTGTGGTTCCTGGCCTCTTCTCATAGAACATGCATATTTCTGTGGTTCATGATGTCTCCTATAACTCAGATTACTCTCTAACGGTGGAGAGCAACAGTTCTGTCTCTTTGTTGTTGTTTATCCTTTGTTGTTGTTGTTCTGCTAACCTGCACATGCAATGCCAAGTGTTTAAAAGACGTCTGTAAAGGTCTTATTGATGCTTACTTTTTTTTTTTTTTTTAAAGGAAAGCAACAACACTTAAAGTTACGACTGAACTTTTCATTTTGTGTCCTTGTGGACAGAAGTGGTATTGCTTCTCACCGAGCAGATCGAACAGACCTGGTCCTGGTTCTGGTTCTGGTTCCCTGTGGATCTTTTCCCTCCATGTGGGCCCATTAATATGCTCTGGACCTCCAGCAGACTGCTGTATATATATATATATATATATATAGGGAACACTTATATATTATATGATATCGAACAATTAATAAGTAATTACAAATGAATTTCACATTTAATTACCAATAAAAATGACAAAAGTATTAAGATGGATCTAGTCTGAGGTTAAAAAGAGCATCAGACGTACTCCACCTGTGGATTCACTTTACGCACAGATTGTGTGTGTCTCGTCCCGCTGATGAAGCTCGTCCCATCGCCACGGCAACAGTAACGCGTGATGCTTCATACGTCAACGTCCAGACCCCCGCAGAGCAGCGAGCACGCCGCGCTGAAGGTCGGTCAGGATGCTGACGAGAAACGTTCTGAAAGGGAGAAAGTTGCTCTTCAGTTTCAAAGTTGGAGATCAGAAATAAGCCCCGCCCCCTGTAAGCCCCACCCCTCTAAGGTGCGAATGACGCGAATAAACCACAACTTACAAATGCTGCGTTCTCATTGATGATGAGAGTCTTCTTATGAATGCGCCGGAGTGTAGAGCGGCGGCGTCAAACTCATGTTCACCGAGGGCCAAATCAGCATCATGGCTGCCGTCTTAAAGGGCCGGAAACACTTTATAAACTCCTCGAACATATTGTTAGATAACTCTCTTTGCATTTGATTATTGTTTATTTGAGTGTTGAAATATTGTACATAAGAAAATGTCTCTAATATTACAACATGAATCCATTTAATTTGAAACCTTCAAAATAAAAGCACAGGATTCGGCCCGCGGGCCTTGTGTCTGACACCTGTGGTGGAGAGAGTGTCTCTCTGACTGAACCTTTGCTCGAGCTAACACTTGTATTCACGTTCACTTCCCGTTGGACCGTAACCTGACAGGAAGCCAGTTCCCAAATAACCGATTTTCAAAGTAAAGATCATTCGTAAACATGCCAATTAATGAATTATGAAGCACCTCGCTGCATTCCTCCACAGCGAGCGGGAGGGGAGGCTGAAGGTTACGACACCGAGGGGAAAAAAGAGAAACAACTTATTATGAGTTATATAAAAGAGAAACATTCTCATTATCTCTCCCTTGTTCTTTGATGCATTCACAGGGGAGCTCATTAGTCTCATCACATGCGTCAATTACAAATACAGCCCCCCCCCCCCCCCCTTCACTGACAGGGTATTGTTTGATTGCTATTGTTTTGTTTTTTTAACTTTATCCATCCGTCATGTGAAGCATCCTGAACTGTATTTATATCGTGAAAAAAGCCGCGTGATTAGATCACGTCACCAATCCTGGAGGTGCAAGCGTTTTCTTTTTTGGAAGGCCACCCACGGGTGCTGTCTGTGGGTGGGAGCGCCGGCAGAGGCAGGCTAATTGACTGTCATGGCAGCATGTGAAGCAGCGCTCAGGGCCCGATGAAGACAGCTCCCCGTTTATTAGACGGCTTACGTGTCGGAGCAGTCGGAGCGCTCTTAAAATAAGTTTACCGCGGGAAAGTTTCCCCTGAACCGTTTTTTGAGGAGTTAACCATCGTCTGCCGGAATGTTGAATCACAGCCGCCCGTGTGGTTTGGATCAGAGACGGAACGGCTGCCGCCGGGCAGGAGGCTTCCGGTCACTGTTCATGAGTAGATAGAGGCCACGTAACCTTGACCCAGCTCCAGGAAGAAGTTGCGCAAACGTTTATTTCTATAGATTAAAAAGCATAAACCAAGCACCACACATGTGCTGCATAGTTCCAGCATGTCAGAGGATCAAACACAATAACAGTATTAATGAAACAGGAAGTAACTAAGGTTGGTATTGCACCTTAAGCTTAACTACTCAATCTTTGATTTTTTAAATTAAAAACACTTTAGTGGCCTTCGAGATTTTGAAGCTTTTATTCTCCTATTACTGTTTTCATTCCTTGTTTGTGTTGTTTTTGTTGCTGATTGTGCTCTTGTGAATGTTTCTGGTTCTATGGTCTCTCTTGGATAAAGAGACGTTAAGCTTAATGAAACAAGTGCTGCTAAAACCCTCCTGATGCTGTTGATACACAGACCACATGTGTCTTTAACTCACTGACTCCCAATCAGGAAGATTATCGTCCAGATTAGGGTCATTGAAAATGGCCTTTGGCCCCTCGTCTACCAACATAAAGTCCACCCCCAGAAGTTTGCGAGTGCTAATTTACTCGTATTCTAGATTTGAACCGTGGATAAAAAACTTTTTTACAGTCCTTTTCCTTTTAAATGTGAAACATCTCCAGAATGAAATGCTATCCAAAAAGGACCCAGAACCTCCGTCTCGACTTCTTAGCGCAGAAACCATTTCTGCCAGTTCTGTTTATTTATATCTTGGTATTACAATTTACAGATTTACATCTAACATTAGCAGCTATTTACAGGTTTAAACATAACATCACTGTATTAAAGTCGCTTCATTAATCAGGAGGAAGCGCTGTGCCAACGGCTGCTTGTTTCAGTAGTGGCGTTTTGCTTTTATTTTATTGTCTTTTTTTTGCACTTTTCCTCTCTTTTTCTTCTTCTTTTCTTTCACGTTTGTCTTAGTTACGGTCGGACACTGGACCATAACTACTTTTTTCGATACTTCTACTGTGGCTTTTGTTCACTTTGTCGTGAGTATCGGTGAGCCGCAGTATAACAATGACTGGGACCGGCTCAGCTGATCGCGCTGTGCAGGCGGCTTCTGCCTGGAGAAAGACCTGTGATCCCGCTGGAGCTACGGAGAAGGGCTCGCGGCTGCCGAGCGGGTGTCAAGCGGAGGGCTAAAACGAGGAGATACAAACCCTCGGTACCGTCGATCGGTCTTTGGCGAATAAGACGGATGAGCTCGGCGCTGGTAATGACCGAGAGGGTCTTCCGTGAGAGCAGTCTCTTGTGTTTCACTGAGACGTGGCTGACTATCCGGATCACAGCGTCTTTGCCCGGCTTCAGGACTGTTCGGCTGACAGAGACGCTACACAGAGCGGTAAGAAGAGGCGGGATCGCTGTTTATGTGAATGAGCGGTGGTGCCACCGGACCATGTGTGCGTGAAGGGCGCTTCTGTGGCGAACATTGAACTGTTGGCCGTGGGATGCGCCCGTACTATTTGCCGAGAGAGTTCACGTCCGCCATTTTGGTTGTCGCGCCATCAGCTGACGCTGAGGAAGCTGTGGACACCATCCACTCCACTGTGTCTGCTCTGCTGAATCATCAGCCTGGAGCATTCATGGCTATCACTGGTGACTTTAACCACACCACACTGGATAAAGCTCTGCCAACCTTCCATCAATACATAGACTGCCCAACTAGGAACAATAAAACTCTGGACTTGCTGTATGCTAATACTAAGGATGCATACAGCGCCACTGCCCTTCCCCCCCTCGGCAGGTCTGATCATGACCTGGTCCGGCTGACACCCAGGTATGTTCCTCTGGTGAAGAGGCTGCGGTGACCACCAGGACTGTGAGGAGGTGGTCTCTGGAGGCTAACGACGCTCTACAGGACTGCTTGAGTCAACGGACTGGGATGTGCTGTGTGGACCGCAGGAGGACATCAACAGTATGACCGACTGCATCACGGAATACATCAAGTTCTGTGAACACACCACCATCCCATCACGGACTGTGCGCTGCTTCCCCAACAACAAGCCCTGGATCACCAGGGACCTGAAGGCGCTTCTTAACATGAAAGCTGCTTTCAGGTCTGGAGACAGGGATGAGCTGAGAAAGCCCAGCGCAACCTAAAGGTGAAGCTCAGGAGGCAAGGACTCCTACAGGAGGAAGCTGGAGGCCAAACTCCAGCTGAACAACACAAGGAGGTGTGGTCTGGCATGAAGCAGATAACTGGCTTCAAGGTGGGAGGAGACAGCCAGGGGCTCCCTGGAGAGGGCCAACGAGCTGAACTGTTTTTCAATAGGTTCAGTTCACAGCCTCCCCGTCTCCTCCACACATCACACCTCCCAAACACCTCCTCCCCTCTGTCCCCCTGCTGAGCTGCACATCCACCGAGCCCTCAATAACAATGGGCTCCTCCACCCTCCCCTCTCTCTGTGACGACTGACCAGGTGAGAAGACAGCTGGAGAAACTACACCAGCGCAGAGCTGAAGGTCCTGATGGCATCAGCCCCAGGGTCCTAAAGACCTCGCCACCCAGCTGTCTGGTGTCCTGCAGCGCCTCTTCAACCTCAGCCTGAGGCTGGGGAAGTCCCGTGCTGTGGAAGGCGTCGTGCCTGGTCCCTGTCCCAAAGAAGTCAGCACCATCTGGCCTCAACGACTACCGACCGGTCGCCCTCACCTCCCATGTGATGAAGGTGCTGGAGAGGCTGGTCTTGGCCCACCTCCGGCCGCAGGTGAAATCATCGTTGGACCCTCTGCAATTTGCTTACCAGCCTCATGTGGGAGTGGCCATCATCTACCTGCTGCACCGAGCTCAGTCGCACCTGGATGGAACCGGTGTCTCTGTGAGAGTCACTTTCTTTGACTTCTCCAGTGCATTTAACACCATCCAGCCACTGCTGCTGAGTGAGAAGCTGCGGTGGCAGTGTGGGGCGTCCACCATCTCCTGGATCACTGACTACCTCACAGGCAGACCACAGTTTGTCAGAATGGGCGTGTGCTGTCTGGAACGGTGGTCAGTGATGTTGGAGCCCCACAGAACTGTTCTGTCTCCCTTCCTCTTCACCCTGTACACCAGTGACTTCCAGTACAACACGGAGTCATGCCATCTGCAAGTACTCTGATGATTCTGCAGTGGTCGGGTGTATTAGGGATCCACGGGAGGAGGAGGACAGGGCAGTGGTGGGTGGCTTTGCAAAGTGGGCCGATGTGAACCACCTGGGGCTGAGCGTGGCCAAGACCAGAGATGGTGGTGGACTTCAGGAGGAAGGCGACAGCTCCTACACCTCTGAGTGTCCTGGGAGTGGACGTGGACATGGTGGAGGAGTACAAGTACCTGGGCGTCTCCATCGACAGCCGACTGAACTGGAAGGCCAACATCAACGCTGTGTACAAGAAGGGGATGAGTCGTCTCTTTTTCCTGAGAAAGCTTCGATCCTTCTACGTGTGCACCACGATGCTGGCGTTATTCTACCAGTCTGTCGTCGCCAGTGTGCTGCACTTTGCCATTGTCTGCTGGGGGAGCAGCATCGGAGCGGGTGACACCAGCCGTCTTAACAAACTGGTTAGGAAGGCTGGCTCCATCATCGGCTGCCAGCTGGAGCACCTGGAACAGGTGGTGGAGAGGAGGTCGTTGAAGAAACTGGTGTCCATATTGGACAACCCGGACCACCCTCTCCACCACCTCCTACAGGGACAGAGGAGTACTTTCTCCAGACGTCTCCTCACGCTCCGCTGCCACAAGGAGAGATACAGGAGAACATTCCTGCCGACGGCTATGAGGCTCTACAACAGTTCACCTCTTGCCAGATCACCCTAACCCTTCTTATATTTTGTGTTTTGTTTTTTTATTCTTGTGTGTTGCTGCTACTGACTCGACAAATTTCCCCTTGGGGATTAATAAAGTATATATCTATCTATCTATCTATCATCTATCTTAATTTAATTTCAAGACCAGGAGATACAGAAATACGATTCGTAACAAAGTCATCTGTTTATTATTTTAACATAGTTCTCTCGATATGAAATCAATCTTTCGTGGCACATGGATGTTCTCAGCGTGAGTTCTCTGGCTTCCTCCCACATTGAGAAGACCTTCAGTTCAGGTTCGTTGAGGTAAATTGCCCGGAGCTGTGACTGGATGTCAATCTGGGATTCTCCAGTCTCTCTCGACCCTGAATAATATAATCTGTCTCTTTTTTTATCATTACATAGTGTTTATTAATCTACCTATGTTGTTTTCAGCCATTTTCTCATGTGTTTTTCTTGTATCAGTGCTGTTTGTGTGTGTGGACTGTGCTCCGGCCTCTTGGTCGTCAGTGTAAATGAGAATTGGTTCTCGATTGATTTTACCTGGTTAAATAAAAGGTCATTTTTGAGTGGTTGGAGATAATGGCTGGATGGTCCATTTTAGAGACTTGCTCTGCATGGGATGTTGTCTTTTGGATGTGTTTTTGTCATTGTATCTATTGTTCTGTTTTATCTTTCATCATCACGTGTCTTTTTACATTCTTCGTCTTCACGTTTTGAATTTTGTTAGTTTTGTCTTTCGTGCTCTTTGGCCTCACATATATTTTATTGCGTAATTACTAATAGTGAGGCCAGAAATAAAGTTATTTAAAGGTACAATGCACAGGATTCATACTATATTAATACAGCTGCCATGATGTATTAGAATGCCAAAAAATATATTGTGTATATAGTACATATTAGGTATGTATGTGTCCCAGGGAGGAATTGTCATTATATAACTCTGATTCCATCTTCAAATCCGTTCAACTTCATGTTGGAAATCCATGAAGAATAACATTCAAATTCAACAATAATTTGGTTATATCTCAATTGAACAAAAAATGCACTGAAGTGGTACTACAAGGTAAAAACAAGAGGCTGGATAACGCTCCCCCTAATGTAGAGCATTAATAAAGGGAGGTGGTGTGGATAGAGATGTTCTTTATATTAATCAACAGGAGGGGAACAAGAAAAACAGAGTTTAGGATCCAGAGGCTGCTCCCGGTTGTGAAGCTCACATAACTTAATAATAATATTCACCAGTTTGTGATTAAATACCCTGAATATATTTAAGATTTTAACATATTGAAGTGCCAACATGAATGCTGCAGCTTCAGCATATGGATATATTAAGGCCTACCTTATTGAATAACCTGCAAGCGACACAGATTCCAGACGGGAATATTCAGTTTGCATACGACTGTGATATTTATTATTTCGCGAGCTGTGCTTATGAATGATACATGCCCATGATTAGAATCAACATGGTCATTTGTAATAATCATCCTCAGAGTAAAAACCCATTGCTCATATGAATGCATTACACTCCCTGGCATACAAACACAATTACTGTTGTGGTATGCACTCAGGACATGAGTGATGTCAATAATGTGTTTATGCTGCATGTTTAGTTGAATAGCAGGAGGAAAGCCACATGCCAGTGTGTGTGTTTGGTCTTCGATGCCCAGTGAAGAAGTAACAAGGACCCTCCTCCTGCTCCGGTCACATGGAACAGTGAGCTTCTGACACTCCTATTATAGCTGTGACATGTGATCTACACGGGTTTGATGGATGGATGACTAAAAACCATTTTGCTATTGCGGTAGTTGGCGGAAGCTGAAAATCATGACGAGAAACATGGCCAGAGAATGGCTGATGCAGCCAGGTGGTCTATGTTAGGAGTATCCATTGCTACCTCAGAAACATATTCTCAATCCCAACTTTATTTACGAATTACCAACACTTGGTTAGTGACCCTAAACTTGAAAACAAGAAACTCAGGGTACCTTTATTTGTATCGCACATCTCAACAACAAAGGCAATTCAATGTACTTCACATTAAAACCATTGAAGGCATCACAACACAATGCAAAAGAAAACAAGTTTTAAAAAGAATGAAGAACAATCATTAAAACAGTCAAAAAGCAAAACATAGAATAAAAGTTGAAATGCAGTTAAAAGAATTAAGACGCAGAAATTGATTGATATCCTTGAATCTTGTTGCGGATTCAGAAGCACAATGGATGGGATCCGTCCAAAGGGATCACATAAAGAGAAAATACATACTACAATGGAACAATTACACCTTTGTTGTCCCCGTCACATCTAGAATACCTCAGCAACATATTCTCACTCCCAATTTATACATTACCAACAATTGTTTAGTTATCCTGTGCTTCGAAACAAGAAAATCAGGGTACCTTTATTTGTATCGCACATTTCATCAACAAAGGCAATTCAATGTACTTCACATGAAAACCAATAAAAGCATCAAAACATAATGCAAAAGAAAACTAGTATTAAAAAGAATGAAGAACAATCATTAAAACAGTCAAAAAGCAAAACATAGAATACAAGTTGCAATGCAGTTAAAAGAATTAAGACGCAGAAATTGATTGGTATCCTTAAATCTTGTTGTGGATTCAGAAGCTCAATGGATGTGGATCATAGAAGAGAAAATACAAACTACAATGGAACAATTACACCTTTGTTGTCCCTCGCTCACAGTCACATCTAGAATACCTCAGAAACATATGCTCAATCCCAATTTATACATTACCGACAATTGTTTCGTGATCCAATTGTTTCGAAACTCCTGTTACAAAAAACTTATTACCTTTATTTGTATCGCACATTTCAACAACAAGGCAATTCAACGTGCTTCACATGAAAACCATTTAAAAGCAATTAAGAACATTCATTAAAACAATCAACAAGCAAGAAATAGAATAAAAGTTGCAATGCAGTTAAAAGAAATACAATGCAGAAATGGATCGATATCCTTGAATCTTGTTCAATTAAAGGCAACAGTAAACAGAGAAAGGTACCCCTATAGCAGCAGTTTCCCTTTGGTCTCGAACATAGATCTACAGAGTTGTGAGGTTTAATAACTGAACAAAAGTACTTTGGGAACAGGTTGATGTTCAGCTTGAAAAGACCTGTGTTTAACTGACCCGGCAGCTCCCCCTCCCACCTGTCCTATCATGACCCTGACCAGCCAATGCATGCAGATGGTTCATATGGTCATGACATTGGAGTTCATCCTCCCTCAAGGGTTCCTCTGTGGGCCGGTATCAGACACAGAAGGGCACTTTGAGAATGAAGCTGAACCTTCAGAGTCCTTTTGCAGAACAGACTGTATCAGATACTTTGGCTGTTATTTTTGTAGTTGTCATTTTTTTCTCATGTCTCCTGCTCTCATTACATGAATACTCTCATATTCATTATATGAATACTCTCTGTCATATTCATTGAATGTGTTGTAACTCTCTAACTCTGTTCATATGGCCACATGACATCTATTGTTCATCTGGTCACATGACATCTATTGTTCATATGGCCACATGCCATCTATTGTTCATATGGCCACATGCCATCTATTGTTCATATGGCCACATGACATCTATTGTTCATCTGGTCACATGACATCTATTGTTCCGTCCATCCTGGAGAGGGATCCTCCTCTGTTGCTCTCCTGAAGGGTTCTTACCTTTTTTCCCCATGAAAGGAGTTTTTCCTGTTCCGATGTGAGGTCAAAGGTCAGGGATGTCGTATGTGTTCAGATTTTAAAGCCCTCCGAGGCACATTTGTAATTTTGGGCTATACAAAATGAACAGAATCCTCCTGCCTGCCTCGCACCGGGGTTTCCAGCTCAATCATTGTCGCTTGTCGGCCATGAGCCTCTATTTAAAACTGCTGCCTGACTGCTGCTTTTGAGGACGTGTGCCAGTGAAGCCTTTGTGAAGCACACACGAGCGGCTTTGCACAGCGTTGCGTCATTTGATGAACATTTAACAGGAGCACACACCAGAGGCAGGCAACTAAAAGGTCAAGGGGTCGGGATATGTTAGGAGCGAATATGTCGTCATTTACAACGGTGGTTGTGGATGTGGGGAAGGAACTGCCTCCACATGGCTCGCAAAATGGCCACGGCTGAACCGGTGGCTAGCAGCACAAACCCTCCTAAAATAAGGATATGGTTCTTTAAAGAACCCTTTTATTGAAGGTTCTTTGAGACACCTCTATAGGTTCTTTGAAGAACTATTAAAGGAAATGGTTCTTTAAAGAACCCTGGTTTGAAAGTTTCTTTGTGCAACCAGAAATGGTTCTTCTATGGCATCACTCTGAAGAACCATTTCCGGTTCCAGATGGAACCTTCATATTCCTGTGTACCTGGGAAGAAGCCATCGCGTGGACGCTCCGCTGCCGGTCTGGATGGCGTCATCCGCTGAAACCCCCAGTGGGGCTCACATGCACTCAAAGCCAAGCTTGGATCAGGTACTAATCTCTCCACTCTGTCTTTAGATTAGGACCAGCTGATTGCTGCTTCATGAATGCTCTGACTCTCGTCCAGAGAACCTTTAACTACCAATCTATCAGGTAGGCATTACAGGTCTCTGACCTTGACCACACACACGGCTGTCTGACCGGCAGTAAGACCCGTCGTGGTGGTGCCTTGGTGCCCGTGGGGGAGAGTTGGTAATAATTGCCTCCATCTATCAAACCCCAGGTCAGTGTCACCGTCACAAATGACAAACATCCTGTGGAGCAGCTGCTGAGGACGGCATTGTCAGCAACGCTATAATGCCGTGTGCTCGGACCGCTGTGTTGGAAATTGGCAAAAAGGGGAAGGACCGAACATGAAAAGGTCATGAGCGGAGGTCTGGAGTTTGACCCAGCGCTGCCACACAGACACAGACGGCAAGAGAGCAGCCGGAAAGGTGAAAGATGAGGCAATTTATACTTGAAAGGTGGAAGCAGTCAGAAAAAGACACACACCAAAGTTTCATATCTTCATGAAACACTGGAACTGTACAGACGTTGGAATCTGGTAAATGTAACATTTATTATTCCTAGCACTCCTACTAGGTCACACTACTCTGGTCCATTACACAGTGTTGCTGCCGTAAAAGTTGATGAATAGTTATTATAATGGATTTAAAGTCTCCTTTTCTGACTCTCTCAAGTCAAAATGTCAACTCAGCACATGGAATAACTTTCGATCTTTAATTTAGATTAGCATGAAATGTGCCGAGCGTGTTCAAGCTTCGAAGGAGACAAACCCGGCGAAGAATCATTATATTATACACACTTTAGTACACTTTGTGGGATGTAGTCTGTACACTAGATTAACTTTTTTACTTGCACAAAACAAACATTATTATTCTTGACAGTCCTTTCCAGTCTGTGACTCCGTATTCAAGGCAGTGAACTTGTTGAATCCTGAGGAAACACCACGGCAGCCAAAGGCCTAATTAGTTTATACAACTGTTGTAGGAACGTCTTGTGTGACTGGGCTAAGTGTTGTTTGTGAATCCAAAGCTGTTTGTGTCATTAAGGCCTGAGTGTTATTGTTGTTGTGTCTGTGAAAGAGACAGAACAACAACACTAACAACAACAACAACAACAACACCGGATGTCTCCACATAAAGGACACAACCTTCACACAGTGCATCTCCCTTCAAAAGCACAATCATGTGTACGTTGTTAAAATGCATGTCGTCAGATAAACAATAGATGTCATGTGACCAGATGAACAATAGATGTCATGTGACCAGGTGAACAATAGATGTCATGTGACCAGATGAACAATAGATGTCATGTGACCAGATGAACAATAGATGTCATGAGACCAGATGAACAATAGATGTCATGTGACCAGGTGAACAATAGATGTCATGTGACCAGAGGAACAATAGATGTCATGTGACCAGATGAACAATAGATGTCATGTGACCAGATGAACAATAGATGTCATGTGACCAGATGAACAATAGATGTCATGTGACCAGATGAACAATATATGTCATGTGACTAGATGAACAATAGATGTCATGTGACCAGATGAACAATATATGTCATGTGACCAGATGAACAGTAGATGTCATGTGACCAGATGAACAATAGATGTCATGTGACCAGATGAACAATAGATGTCATGTGTCCAGATGAACAATAGATGTCATGTGACCAGATGATCAATAGATGTCATGTGACCAGATGAACAATAGATGTCATGTGACCAGATGAACAATAGATGTCATGTGACCAGATGATCAATAGATGTCATGTGACCAGATGAACAATAGATATCATGTGACCAGATGAACAATAGATGTCATGTGACCAGATGAACAATAGATCTCAAGTGACCAGATGAACAATAGAGGTCATGTGACCAGATGAACAATAGATGTCATGTGACCAGATGAACAATAGATCTCAAGTGACCAGATGAACAATAGATGTCATGTGACCAGATGAACAATAGATGTCATGTGACCAGTTGAACAATAGATGTCACGTGACCAGAGGAACAACAGATGTCATGTGACCAGATGAACAATAGATGTCATGTGACCAGATGAACAATATATGTCATGTGACCAGATGAACAATAGATGTCATGTGACGAGATGAACAATAGATGTCATGTGACCAGAAGAACAATATATGTCATGTGACCAGAGGAACAACAGATGTCATGTGACCAGATGAACAATAGATGTCATGTGACCAGTTGAACAATAGATGTCATGTGACCAGAGGAACAATAGATGTCATGTGACCAGATGAACAATAGATGTCATGTGGCCAGATGAACAATAGATGTCATGTGACCAGATGAACAATAGATGTCATGAGACCAGATGAACAATAGATGTCATGTGACCAGATGAACAATAGATGTCATGTGACCAGATGAACAATAGATGTCATGTAACCAGATGAACAATAGATGTCATGTGACCAGATGAACAATAGATGTCATGAGACCAGATGAACAATAGATGTCATGTGACCAGATGAACAATAGATGTCATGTGACCAGATGAACAATAGATGTCATGTAACCAGATGAACAATAGATGTCATGTGACTAGATGAACAATAGATGTCATGTGACCAGATGAACAATAGATGTCATGTGACCAGATGAACAATATATGTCATGTGACCAGATGAACAATAGATGTCATGTGACCAGATGAACAATAGACGTCATGTGACCAGATGAACAATAGATGTCATGTGACCAGATGATCAATAGATGTCATGAGACCAGATGAACAATAGATGTCATGTGACCAGATGAACAATAGATGTCATGTAACCAGATGAACAATGGATGTCATGTGACCAGATGATCAATAGATGTCATGAGACCAGATGAACAATAGATGTCATGTGACCAGATGAACAATAGATGTCAAGTGACCAGATGAACAATAGATGTCATGTGACCAGATGAACAATAGATGCCATGTGACCAGATGATCAATAGATGTCATGTGACCAGATGAACAATAGATGTCATGTGACTAGATGATCAATAGATGTCATGTGACCAGATGAACAATAGATGTCATGTGACCAGATGAACAATAGATGCCATGTGACCAGATGAACAATAGATGTCATGTGACCAGATGAACAATAGATGTCATGTGACCAGATGATCAATAGATGTCATGAGACCAGATGAACAATAGATGCCATGTGACCAGATGATCAATAGATGTCATGTGACCAGATGAACAATAGATGTCATGAGACCAGATGAACAATAGATGTCATGTGACCAGATGAACAATAGATGTCATGTGACCAGGTGAACAATAGATGTCATGTGACCAGGTGAACAATAGATGTCATGTGACCAGATGAACAATAGATGTCATGTGACCAGATGAACAATAGATGTCATGAGACCAGATGAACAATAGACGTCATGTGACCAGATGAACAATAGATGTCATGAGACCAGATGAACAATAGATGTCATGTGACCAGATGAACAATAGATGTCATGTGACCAGAGGAACAGAGTTACAGAGTTACAATAAATTTAATGAATATGACATACATTATGAATAATTAGTAGAAAACATTACGTAGATGAAAAAATGCAGAGATGTGCAATTTGATGTTGTTTTTCTTCCTTTTGTGGCCACGCATCTTCTTTTTGAAGGGAGTCTTGGGGGAAATCGTCATGCAGGGCTGCATTCTGTGGATTCCAATGGCTAGTCTCTTGCAAGATGGTCACTTCCATGAAGGCAGGCGTACTACTTTACAGCTTGTACAGCAAGAAGGTTATCGGTCATGCCTCAGGAAATACAGGAAGGGCCGAGAACCGACAAAAGCAGGAAGACGGGATCTGTTCAGAGACTTAATGGGGAAGTTGCAACAATCTACAGTAAGAGTCGCAAAGCAGGGAAGGGTCAAAAGGTCAGCCAGAGGGCTGGGACATAGATAGGGAACATGCAGATTACAGATGCTGGAAAGCAAACCCAGAGGTACATGGCAACGAAGACATTACATTACATTCAGCTGAGGCTTTTATCCAAAGTAAGTGCATTCAACCAGAAAGTCAAGAAAGTACAATTTCTTCAAGAAAGCCAAACTACCAAGTGACATATAAGTGCAACTAAAGTGCTACTTTATATATGTTTAATTCATGGTATTGTTTGGAAAGACTTGTTTTTCAGACTTTCCTCTGTCCTGATGTCGACGAGGAGCTCCACCAATGAGGAGCCAGGAAGCCGGGGGTGTTTCGCTCCCAGCGACAGAGCAACGATCCGATTGGCAGATGCCGAGCGGGTTGAATGGGCTGTGAGGTTAGAGCGTGACATACGGACAGGGAGGGATTGGAAGAAGGTCGATTTCATGATCGCAGGGTGGGTGAGGTAACTGGGAACAGGTGAGCAGGTACCTACATAAAAACTAAGGGGCCATCTGGAACCTAACAATGGTTCGTCAGAGGGATGGTAAAGAAGAACTATTTTTGGTTCCACAAAGAACTTTTCAAACCAGGGTTATTCAAAGAACCATGTCCTTAAATAGTTCTTCAAATAGCCTATAAAGGTGTCTCAAAGAACCTTTCTAACCAGGGTTCTCTAAAGAACCATTTCCTTAAAGAGTTCTTCAAATACTGCCTTAAAGAACCTTCAAAACATGGTTCTTTAATGCACCATTTATGGTTTCACAAAGAACCTTTCTAACCAGGGTTCTTTAATGAACCATTTCTTTAAAGAGTTCTTCAAAGAACCTATAAAGGTGTCTCAAAGAACCTTTCTAACCAGGATTCTCTAAAGAACCATTTCCATAAATAGTTCTTCAGAGAACCTATAAAGGTGCCTCAAACTAAAAAAAAAGTCTTCAGTAGGTGATGGTTCTTCGTAGAACCTCAACGCCTTTTGAAGAACCTCTTAAGAACTCTAATGCTCCTGTGTGTCGGCCGGGCGGTGAGGCGAGGGGCTGAAGGAGGATAAGTACGAGGCAACTGGTGGATGGATGGAACATGACCAGCCGGGTCTGGGGAATGGAGGGTATGGCTAGAGAGCAATACTGACATAATGAGTGGAAATGTGGCAAAACAACCTTTTATTAGGGTACTAAAAGGTACCGGCCATCACACTTTTATATGAAAAACTTCTTCACCTTGGTATTCCTTTTAAATCCTATATTAATGTAACAGTGTTACGATGAATTGGTCCCACATTCCCCGCTCTGTGATCAACAAGCTTCCAAACTTGGAGCAGGAATGGCAAACGAAATGATTCCATCTGTGACTCCTTAATGTGGTGGGGAGCCCGGGAACCTTAAGTACTCTTGCCAGTAGGCTTTGGCCAGTGATTAGGATGCATCACATGGCATGTCTCTACCTCCTATATTAATCCTCTGACATTTCTACAGATTGCTGCAGACATTGAAATCTGTAAATACCAGCGCGACCACCTACGCTCCCTCTACCCCCGGCTGAAGGGAGGGAATCATTGTTACTTCAAAAATAGCTTATATATTTGCATATGTGCTCACATTTTTCCCTTTTTATAGATCACGATCACTCTTAAAAATGTCAAATGTTCATTAAAGTTGCCATTCTTTCACGACAGCAGCGTTGTTCTGAATCTGAGCAGATAGTAAAGGCCTAAACACCTCAACCCTCACCCTGCTACTTCAATGAGCTGTGACATCATCAATGAGCTGTGACATCATCAACGAGCTGTGACATCATCAATGAACGCCAGTGACCCAGTTCCATTGGCAGCCATCCGGCCCGATGCCACAGCACCGCCTCCACCAGGATGTGGTTTGCTTCGGTTCAGGAGACGTTTCTTTCCTTTTCTAGACATTTCTCTTCCCATCCTTCTGGTTCTAGTTCATCTTGGTTTCATCTTCCAGAAAACCTTCATCTGAAACGGATCGGCTCCTTCAGATGTCTGTTTTCTGTCCTTCCTGTTCTTCAGTGGTTTACACCTCGTTGTAAACCTCCTGTATTCAGGTTCCTGAAGGCATCTCTTGATTGTAGACTTTAACAGAGACACGCCCTCCTCTTCCAGGACCTCATTCTGGACCTCAGTGTTCACGTGATGAAGGTTTCTCTTCACGACGTCTACTCGACATGTCTTCCGTGGTCTTCAGGGCCTTTTGGTGTTGATGAGCTTTCCAGGACATTCATTATTTTTAGGAATGTACCAAACTACAGGGGGCGGCTGCAGCTCAGTGGGGTAAGGGGGTCGTTCTGCAACCCCAAGGTCGTCGGTTCGATCCCCGCTCTCCCCATTAGCTGCAAGCTGAAATGTCCATGAGCAAGGCACTGAACCCCCAGTTGCTCCCCATGTGCATCACTGCTCCTTAATAACTAAGGATGGGTTAAATGCAGAGAATACATTTCGTTGCCTCTGTACCTGTACGGTGCAATGACAATAGATTGAATCCAAAACTGTTGATTTGGTCCATCCTCATGTTTCTGCTACCTGCCTGATAGGTGTGTGTGTGTGTGTGTGATCAGCCTTTTAATGGCCTGCTTCACTTGCATTGACGCCTCGTTGGTTCCTGGACCAGCTCCCACATGTTGAATCATCTCCAGACCTTTTAATCGGCTTAATGTCCTGACATAACGAGGGAACAGGCCACACCTGGCCATCGAACCATTTGGAAGACAATTATCCAAATACTTCTGAACCTCTGAACATGTATATAATTAGTTGTAATTCCTGAACACTTAATGCAATAGTTTTGTTCCATGCTTTGAATTAAAGCTGCAAGTTTAACCTTTAATTACATATTGACTTCAAATTGGTGGGAAGTCGTGTTGAGAGGAAAATACTGAATATTCCGTCACAGTCCCAAAACTTATCGCCCTGCTTGTATATTACGAGGGCGATTATGTTGAAGGCTGAGCTGGAATCAACAAACATTCTGATGTAGGTGTTGTTATTTCCACGATGTGCATTCATAAGAGTTGTTAAGCTCATCTGTCAGATTAACCTCCCACATGATGGTTCTCCTGCCTCCAGAGCCGGGGACGTCCCGCATCCCCTCCCACAAAAGCTCTCGGCCGCGGTCGAAGAAGAGTCCTTTTTTGGTGAGGAAGGTTCTAACGAAGTGAAATGACCCAGAAGTGTGAAGTGGGCGCCGTGATAACAGCTGGTCCAATCCTCTGAATTCAAAGGGAAGGAGCTTCAATGCTTCCTTATTTAGCTCCTTTAGTTTAGGAAACACTGGGCCTTCCTTTTATGAAAGGAAAGGAGATAATGCCGCCCCACAATTCTTTGCGGCGGGCGACATTTAAAGAATGACTCCAGTATCCCAATAAATACTTTAGTTTAAAAGCACCTGCAGAACGAGAATCAGCTGCAGCTGTTTGGTACTGATGGTCAAATGGTCAACGTTATAATACCAGCTCAACTTTAGCACGTTAGCGCCGTCAGCGGGAAAACGCGAGAATGCTAATGTTAGCATGTATTGCTGTTCCTTATCAGATTCCTCAGAGCTGCTGAAAACACTTCGTCTCATTCATAGATGTTGGTATTTTTGTTAACACATCTTCTACTGGAGGGTAACACCTTGGACACGTGGTCCAGCCCTCTGGATGAAGATGGGCCTTGTTGCACTTTCAGTATATTATCATGATTATAGCTTTCACCCATTCATGTGCCTCAATATGATGCACTTATAATACAGTCCAATCGAATAGCACACCAACATAACAAACCTCTCCACATTTGAATAAACAGGTCTTGACAATTGAATAATTACTGAATATTACGCGCTTGATTAGCAGCGGTAGGAGTGGCTGCTGGTCTGTTGAATTCCCTTCACTTCACCCACGATAAACATTTATAGAATCCAAATCTTTAATTTGAAACTGTTGAAGCGTCCACGTGGATCCATACCTGCTATCTGACCTCTTTGTGTGCTCCGAGTCCACTTATCGTATTCCCGAGCTGCACCTCATCCCCCCGTTTGCTGCCGCAATGATCCCGTCCCCCTCGCAGGGATCAATAAAGTTTCATCTCTTTTAATCGAGGCATCGAGTGGTTTCAGTCATTTTTGAGTCTCATCATCGCCGGACGCTCGCGTTCTCAAAAAGCCGACCGTAATCTGCGTCGGATCTCGTCGGCCGGGACGGACGCGTGGCACTCGGCTCTGTCGACACACTTGTCCATGAAGATGTGAAGGATCTGTTCTTCCCCTTCAGGAGATTGCTTCTGCAGTCTGGAGACGTGAGAATCCTCTTCACTTGCTTTCAAGACGCTCACGCGGGGCTCACACTCACCAGTGAGGACACTTTCATCTCTTCCTGTCGCTCGTCCTGTCTCTTCATGTGTCTCATGTCTTCTGGCCATGTAGTGGACGCATGCGTTGCCGTGGTGACACGTTGTTGTCAAAGAGGGAACTCTTTGTTTTAGAGACTCACACAACTGATGCTTTCATTTCTTTTTTTGTCACTTACATTTTGTTTTGTTTTATTCGTTTAGACATATAAACATAACGCTAATTGTCAACCGTCGTCCCTGTGGCCAGATATTACAAGTGTCATTATCTTAGAAAATCCCACCAAGCAAACCTTAAATATGAAGCTTCTCGTGGTTTCACAACACAAACACATCTGTTTTCTCCTCCTCTGACCACGGGGGTTCACCCAAGTCTTCCTCTGGCTCTCAGGCGTCTCCTCGACCTTCATCCTCTCCTCTCTCGTCCCGTCAAATCGCGAAGAGAGTCGAGCGTCAATTATCGCAGGTGACATTTGGCGGGATTTGTGCAGATATCAAAGGCGACTTTTGGGAGATTCTCTTTTTCAGTCGTTGGAGGTAACGTAGCATCCCCCCCCCCCCCCCCCCTGGAGGCGGGGATGCAGAAATAGAGAGGAGATGACAACCAGGGGGGGGGGGGTGATAAATGAGCTGACAAATGTTGTTTGTGTAAGATCATGATAGCCGTGAGAGAGCTATAATCCACACGGGCGAGCTGCGCCAGAGGGACACATGCAACGGGAAGTGTGTGTGTGTGTGTGTGTGTGTGAGAGAGAGAGAGACAAAGGCATCTAGAGAACTCATATCATCTGCAGTGTGGCTGACAGACACAACATGCATGCAGAGTGCGTCGTCAGTGTAACTTTGACAAAATATCCTCGCAGGAGGGCCGGTGTGTTCCTTCCAGGTTCAGCCGTCCAATCACAGCCGAGGAGGAGCTGCAGGTGCTGTGGTATTCCCAGTCTCTCAAAACCACCAGAGCAAAAGTACGAGAAACAGATTGGACATTAGTTTGGCTTCAGATATTTGCTGCCGGGCTAATATCGCCTGTGTGTGTCTTGTCGTCGGGCAGATTGTTTGTTTTTAAAGACGTTCTTCGGGTGGAAAGCTCTCGACTGTCGGATCGATGGCATCGGACCGACGTTCAAGGTCACCTGAGCGTCGTGAGGACGCCGGTGGTCCCTCGACTTCAATTCATCAGCTTCGGTTGAACTTTTGGTTTAGTTTTAAATTGTCAAATTTTTGCATGTTGTCTTTTTTTTTATCTCAGCAACTGGGATCAAAGATATGTTTTATTATTAATTGTCTGACATTATTACCTTCGCATTGAAAATGCGGAAGGTTATGTTTTGATCGCCGTGTATTTATTTATTTATTTATTTGTATGAGTGTTATTCGCATAACAAAAAAAGTTTTAAACCGAATCGCATGAAATTTGGTGGGATGATTGGTTATTATCCGGGGACCATTTGATTAGATTTTGGGATCGATCGGGTCAAAGGTCAAGGTCAAGGTCATGAAAAGGTCAACATCTTCTTGAATCGCATGAAATTTGGTGGGGTGATCATGGACGGATTAAGAAACCACGGGCCCCTGGGCCTGGACGTGTCAAGGCCCCCCCCCTCCCCCCCCCGCAAAAGAAATACAAATAAAATATTAACTTTTTTTTTAAACATCGCTAACAAAACAGTCCGTATGGAACAACGATACCGGAGCTGAGCAGACAACATAACGCGAATTATATGACCATGACATGAATGACTTAAGCCTAGCATATACCGGCTATGGCGCATCGTGTCATATCATCATATCAATATAAAGTTAATAACAGCGACTTCACGCAGATGCTCTGGCTTAGGGGCCCCCTGAGCTCAGGGGCCCCTGGTGCCGGTAGGCTCGTTCGGTAATCCATCCCTCAGTCGGACTATTGGGGCCCTGTTACTGACATGAATGACTTAAGCCTAGCATATACCGGCTACGGCGCATCGTGTCATATCATCATATTCATATCAATACAATGTTAATCACAGCGACGTCACGCGAGGAGGCTCAGGCCCAGGGGCCCCCTGAGCTCATGGGCCCCTGGGCCTGGGCCCGGTAGGCCCGTTGGTTAATCCATCCCTGGGGGTGATTGGTTATTATCCGGGGACCATTTGATTAGATTTTGGGATCGATCGGGTCAAAGGTCAAGGTCAAGGTCATGAAAAGGTCAACATCTTCTTGAATCGCATGAAATTTGGTGGGATGATTGTTTATTATCTGGGGACTATTTGATTAGATTTTGGGATCAATCGGGTCAAAGGTCAAGGTCATGGATAGGTCAAAATCTTCTTTTTACCATAGCACGGTCAATTTGTATCCAATTGGCATGCAACTAATGCCAAAATGTTCATAATTCAATGCCCAATCTTGTGATATGAGAAGGTATGCGCTCTACCGAGTGCCCATTCTAGTTGACTTTATTTTTTGGGGTGAAAACAGCCATTCAGGAGGAGGATTCCTTTTTATTGTTCATAAAACAGGAGCTAATCAATCTTTTTATTTTACGGATGGAGATGCTCATCACACGGGCACATTTGAAGAGGAAGCCAAAAGGCCAAAGGTCAACTGTGATGAAGCTGCTTCGGTTCAAGGAAAAGAGGAAATTCTAAATTCTAAATAGAGTTATTATTATTCTAAAAAGATTCTAAAGAGATTTTTAAGAGATTCAAAAAATATTTTTTTAAATATTCTAAAAAGATTCTAAAAAGATTTTGAAAGATTCTAAAAAGAATCAACAAAAAAAAAGAGATTTATTATGTTGGGATCTGACCCAGTGCGCATTCTGCATATAGCAGTGCATGTGATAGGAGGATTACACTTGGAGAACATGAATGCTTCTCACCCAACATGACACCTGTGACATTCAGCATATGTGAACCTGCCAAAAATAACGTCAGATCACGATATTGAAGACAAAATCTCTTATATTTTGACAAAAAAACAACAATAATGGACATGATCCCGATTCAAACCGATTTACCTTTTTGCAGATGCAGATTTTAAAAAAAGAATATCGTTAAAGTGAACCACTTCCTGTTTCGCCCGCGGCTGATGCACCAACTGTACGTTCTACAACACTACACAAGTACGACTTACAGTCTGGTGCGAGGTGGATATGGAAATCTACAAGCTTCGTTATTCCTTCCCAGACGCCTCTGTCAGACAACAACAAACAAACAAAGAGTATGAAAATCTAGCCAACCCACGGCTTAAGCCTCAAAGTGATCCATAAATCGATAACGTTCCAACAAAAACATTCTTATTACGTTGGAAAAGATCCAGAAGATACAATCCAGGAAAAGATTCATATCCCAAAACATGATTACATTCATAAATATCCACGGACTGCTGTCATTTCAAATCAGCCGGCAAATAATCAGCCTCAATCATAACATATTTTTGGTAACTTCTGAAAAACGTACAATCAAAACGTCCTCTGACCTCTGACCTCCGGATCGACACCTCACATGACCTCTGCACGGCCTCCAGTCGAGTCGATGAGGGGTCCGCGTTTAAGGAAAGCCCCCCCCCTCCCCCCCACCCGCGGCGGCCGATTGGTATCGCCAATGAACCGACGGAGAGATCGATCCTCTGCTTCAGGGGTCGAGACCCCAGAGGGACGCCACCAGCCGTGTGTCAGTGCAGAAGCACTATCGTGTGTTTATGCTCCACTTCCTCTGTCAGCAGCACCGATAGTACGTCTCTACGGTACCTTTTTAGCAGAGGTACGTTACCATGGTTACTAATAGACCTTTGTCATCTCCAAAATGGGCCAAGACATACCCTTAGAAAAACAAGTGCACACTACTAATCGTGGTCTCGGTATCTACTTTGCTCTTGCGGTCCTGTCGTGTTTTAAGTCCCAGCTATACTTTTCACATACATAGCAAGGGTGAGGCTTAGCTAAGAACTGTGTTTAGCTCGTCTCTTCTTCCCACTTGCATCCCCTTCCAGTATAGATCCTGTCCTGAGTCACCACATCTCAGTCCACACATCTGCATTTAAGTCCAGTTTGAGACAATCAAACAACGACGAGCGCTGCTTTGCTCACGCATCCGCTGGCGCCCGGCCTCCACATGTCCTCTCGTACGATTCCATCGTCTCTGAGATCATTTCAGTGTCTTTCGGTCGGCGTAGAGATTTATAAGATCAGCGTCGAGGTCTTGTTTGGGCGATAGCTGAAGACAACGACACATCATCTGGATCTTAATAAGGTTTCCTCACAATTACACTGAGAGTCATCTTCATGGAAATTACTCAATCTGACTGTTTGCTGGAGGACATCGGGGCTGTTAGACAAGCAGAGGCTCAAGGGACACACACACACACACACACACACACACACTATGGAATCACTATTGTGTATTCCTTCTCAGCGCTCCACTTGAGCCTTATCTACTTTGTCAGCTGAAACAGTTTTAGCAGTTCAACCTTTCAGCCGCCTCTTTTTAACTCTATATTGCGAAGTCCTTGATAATCCCAAATCCTTTGATCAAAGGTTTGGTTTCATAGCGCTGATAGATATTCCACTCGTCTGGACGGGCTAAGTGGAAGCTGTGGGCTTCATTAGAGGAGAGTCAGACACACGGAGCACGGAGAGGCGCTCGGCAGCCGGGTTTGAAGAGGAAGGAAAGAGAAGACGCATTTTGAATTAAAAGTCCTGTCGGCCGGTCGGAGGCTGAGGATCGGCCTCGACGGAACCGCGACACATCGCGTCCGTCGCGGGAAGAAAGATTTTCATAACACAACATGTCATCTCTCCGTGAGTAACAGGGTGACCGACGAGCTGCTATTAAAGTCAAAAGTATATACATTTAGAGTTATGGAAGGAGAAAACCACAGGAGGGATGAGATATGCTGACTTGTAGTGGAGCTTCCTGCCTGGTGGACCGGCCTCCTGCCAGGTGGACCCGCCTCCTGCCTGGTGGACCGGCCTCCTGCCTGGTGGACCCGCCTCCTGCCAGGTGGACCCGCCTCCTGCCTGGTGGACCCGCCTCCTGCCTGGTGGACCCGCCTCCTGTCACCAGCCTGATGTTGGACTTCGCCATGAAGAGAAAACGAAAAAAATGGACCTTTCCATTCCCTAATGCAGGGGTGTCAAACTCATCTTCACCGTGGGCCACATCAGCATCATGGCTGCCTCTTAAAGGGCCGGTGTACCTGAAGCGCTATAGAAACTACTCCAGAACATATTGTTAAATAACTCTCTTTGCATTTGATTATTGTTTATTCGAGAGTAGAAATATTGTTCACATGATGATTTCTCTAATATTATAACACAAATCAATTTAATTTGTAACCTTCAAAATAAAAGCACAGGATATAAAGGTGATCATGTGTCTTTCGAGCCGTCAGGGGCCAAATAAAATGAATATTGTACACAAGAACATTTCTCTAATATTTTAACACATCTATTTAATGTGTAACCTTCAAAATAAAAGCACGGGATGTAAAGGTGATCATGTGTCTTTCGAGCCGTCAGGGGCCAAATAAAATGACGTGGTGGGCCGCATTCGGCCCGCGGGCCTTGTGTTTGACACCTGTGTCCTAATGCATGCCACACGAGTCTGTTTAACCGTATCATCACAGCTACTGACCGGAATATAAAATGCGCTGTGCATGTTTGGAATCCCCAGATGATAATTGCTATTTTCGTATTACATTTTTTTTTCTTTCTAAGCGTTCTTCATCCGACACATGGCCGCTTATATTTTAATTGTGTGCTTTATTTTGACAGGATGCAGCGTCCTCCCTCCCGTCCCTCGGGGGATGCACGTTGCCACATAGTGAGCCTCTGGAGCGTTTAACGGAGACACATCCACGCCGTCACCTCTGCTGACCTCCGTTAGCAAAACACGCTAATGCTAACTGAGACGCTTGATCTTCTAGCTGCTGAGAAACGGCGTGAAAGAGAAACCCGGAGAGACTGGACTGATCGATATTGATTATCGATTTGTTAAATCAGCTCTTTATATACGTGTGTGTGTGAGTGTGTGGCGTGTGTCAGTGTGTGTGTGTCTGCGTGTGTGTCTTTGTGTGTGTGTGTATGTAGATGTGTGTGTCTGTGTGTGTGAGTGCGTGTGTCTGTGTATGTATGAGTGTGTGTGTGTGAGTGTGTGCGTGTGTCTGTTTGTGTGTGTCTGTGTCTTTGTGTGTGTGTGTGTGTATGTAGGTGTGTGTGTCTGTGTGTGTGTGAGTGCGTGTGTCTGTGCGTGAGTATGTATGAGTGTGTGTGTGTCAGTGTGTGTGTCTGTGTGTGTGGGTGCGTGTGTGTGTAAGGGTGTGTGTGTATGAGTGTGTGTCTGTATGAGTGTGTGCGTGTGTCAGTGTGTGTGTGTCTGTGTGTCTTTGTGTGTGTGTGTATGTAGGTGTGTGTGTCTGTCTGTGTCTTTGTGTGTGTATGTGTGTGTGTCTGTATGAGTGTGTGCGTGTCAGTGTGTGTGTCTGTGTGTCAGTGTGTGTGTGTGTGTGTGTGTGTATGTAGGTGTGTGTGTCTGTGTGTGTGTGTGTGTGTGTCTTATCTGCTGCAGTGTAATTGAAGTGACAGTCTGACTGAACGAGTCTTCAGCTTCACCCGACGAGCCGGAGACAGATGAGGAGCGGCATCCCCCAAACCCACCGCTCCTCCTCCTCCTCCTCTTCATCCTCCTCCTCCTCCTCTTCATCCTCTTCATCCTCCTCCTCCTCCTCCTCCTCCTCTCCCCCTCCTCCCTCATATGTCTCCCAGTGATTAACAATGGCTCCTCGCAGAAGTGAAATATTAAAATGAACGTTCTGGTGCGTTCTTCCTCGTCTTCCTCGTCTTTCTCGTCTTCCTCGTCTCGTCTAGTGTTCTCGATGTCGTCCGTTTTCTCGCCGCTCGGCGGTCGCAGGAAACACAAAACCTTCCAGAGACAACGTGTCATAAATTATATATAATCTATACGCTGATGAAGAGAACTCTACAGCATCCGATATCTTTGAAAAACAAACTCATCCCCCCTCCCCTCTCTCTCTCTCTTTCCCCCTCTCTCTCCATCCTCTCTCCCTCTCTCCCCCTCTCTCTCCATCCTCTCTTTCTCTCTCCATCCTCTCTCTCTCTCTCTCTCCACAGATAATGAAACAATGCCGAGGCCCGAAAATCATATCTCAGCTGGATAATAATCACTCGGACAAAAATGTGTCATTTTCCAATTAGACTGTAAACGTTATGAATTATAAAATATTTATGACTTTCTTTTTTCAACCTATAGGCTCAAAACAATCATACGACTCCAGCATAATTATAGTGGCATAATAGTATTATAATAATTCATATTATTAGTTTTCTTTCAGCCATGATCACAAATACAGCGAGAAAAGAAATCAAACAGAATAAAGAATAGGAAACACCAGCTTAGTTGTACTAACAGACAACATGGACAAGTTAATGATAAACAATATAACATTATTATTATATTAATACATTATTGTGACACATTTTGCTTATTTTTTTAATACCGTTTGAAACTCATTTCTATAATTCCAATACAAAATTATGCAAAAAACAAAGATTTAAAGACGATGTATAAAGTTATAGTAAGTGTTATACCAGCAATGTGAATGTACTTTTACTTAAATACTTTAATTAGACACGGTCAACATACATTTGAACATACAGGACTGTCTCAGAAAATTAGAATATTGTGATGAAGTTCTTTATTTTCTGTAATGCAATTAAAAAAACAAAAATGTCATGCATTCTGGATTCATTACAAATCAACTGAAATATTGCAAGCCTTTTATTCTTTTAATATTGCTGATTATGGCTTACAGCTTAAGAAAACTCTAAAATCCTATCTCATAAAATTTTAATATTTCCTCAGACCAAGTAAAAAAAAAGATTTATAACAGCTGAGTGTTTGTCAAGGCTCAGGAAACCCTTGCAGGTGTTTCGAGTTAATTAGACAATTCAAGTGATTTGTTTAATACCCTACTAGTATACTTTTTCATGATATTCTAATATTTAGAGATAGGATATTTGAGTTTTCTTAAGCTGTAAGCCATAATCAGCAATAAATCAGAATAAAAGGCTTGCAATATTGCAGTTGATTTGTAATGAATCCAGAATGCATGACATTTTTGTTTTTTTAATTGCATTACAGAAAATAAAGAACTTCATCACAATATTCTAATTTTCTGAGACAGTCCTGTATTTAAAATATATATATAGTACATTTCAAATACACTTTCAAAGAAATTTACTTTCTGCAAATATATAAAAAGTATAGTATAGTCACGCTTTCACCTATTTTAACAATTCAACTTTTAACACACTTTATAATAATTGTACTGTAGTATAAACTTTTAAAATAAATATATTAAAAGAAAAATATACTTTAAGTGTAAGTTCTGTGCAATTACTCAAATGTACTTCTTTAAACTTCATTTTCAAACATATTTATTGTATATTTCAAAATGTTTTCTCTAAATTATCATTGAAACAATCTATTTAAAACACTTTTGATAAATACTGAGTTTAAATGTAGCAGATTTTCTCTTATAAGCAAGTAAACAAAAAAAGTAAGTCAACAAAAAAAGTAATTAAATTAAAAACCCAGGGGGAAATGAGTGAGACGCCCCTAGAATGCGGCGTCTCTACCTCACTATGTCCAAATATGGTCACTTCCGTGAATTGGTTGCAAAGACGGACTCTTGTTATATTCAGGCTTTGCTAAAACACCGTAAAGCTCAGGATTCGTTGTGAGGATGGAGCTTTCACACAGAACAGAGCAGTCTCACACCCACCAGGGGATGAACAGCAGTGTGTCGACTCATTGCGCAACACAAGCAGGAGCCATGAGTCAGCGGCTCAACAACCACGTCCTGGTTCCAGAGGTGCAGCTCGGTGGGGATTCCAACCAGATGTTGTCGGGAGGAATGGCAGCGGCGGGTATCAGGCGGGTCGGACACTGTTTTCTGATTCTGATCAAAGAAATCTCATCGAGTGATTGAAGAGACATATTAAAAACCAGGCTCCTTGACCCGAGGCGACAGTGAAGTTGCGTGTGGTGGCCACCAGGCGGCGTGGGACGGTGAGCCCCGAAGCTCGAAGATAAAACGTCTATTGTTGCTACGGGGTCGGAAGACGGGGCAGTTTTCAGATTTGACGGTTGTGAGATTATTGGATCAGGAGTGTGTGTGCAACAAGAGTGCAAAGAGTGGTGAGTCATTCCTTGGAGACGTGAAGATTTCACGCGGATGGAATCGTTAAGCCATGAAAGTCGATGTGGTTACCGGGAAGAATCTGTTGCCTGATGCTGCGTTCACGCCAACGCCCCCTCTAAGCCCCACCCCTCGCGTGAGTGAAGCGAAAAGCCGAGTAAACTCAAGCGAGTAAAGCGTCACTAATATTCCCAACGCTCACCAACGCTCTTGGTGTGAACGGCGTCAGCGTGAGACACGGGTGATGAACTAATAATGTGCCATTAGTTTGTGTTTAAAAGCTAACATTAGCATGAGGGAGAACACACACATGTTCTTAAAAGAGCTAAATAACTTATTGAGATTTGTATTAATTACCCTTTTTATGTTTTGTATACTAGAATTTCTGAAAGGTTCATACACAGTGTGTGCTGCGTCTCTTTTGCATTAGTTTTTAATTGCAGTGACAGTGTTTTGCTCTGGTGGGATTTCCTCTGAGACGCCAGATAAACTGCAGCCTGCTGGACAACAGCTTCTGGGATTAAACTACGTTGTAACTGAACGACTGTTTCTGAACAATCACAGGACACTGGCTGTTTATGCTGAGTCAGCCCCGACAGACATGTGCAAGGACCCGATAACTGAAATGCAAGAAATCAGCAGAACACGCCTACTCTTCTACACTTCTACTCTTCTACACTTCTACTCTTCTACACTTCTACTCTTCTATTCTTCTACTCTTCTACACTTCTACACTTCTACTCTTCTACTCTTCTTCTATTCTACTCTTCTACTCTTCTTCTCGAACTCAACTAACTCATTGTTTATCTTCATGCGGATATATTTTGACCGTTAAATATTGTTGTAGAAAAAGACTTTAGTGGTTTCAGCCTCTTGTTGTTTGAGCCACTGGTCAAAGTGACAAAGGTCCTAAAGAGTGGAGAACCACCAGTAGAGAACCACTACCCTAGACCAGTTAAGAACCACTACCCCAGACCGGTTGAGAACCACTGCTCTAGACCAGTTGAGAACCACTACCCTAGACCAGTAGAGAACCACTGCCCTAGACCAGTAGAAAACCACTACCCTAGACCAGTTGAGAACCACTACCCTAGACCAGTAGAAAACCACTACCCTAGATCAGTTAAGAACCACTACCCCAGACCGGTTGAGAACCACTGCTCTAGACCAGTTGAGAACCACTACCCTAGACCAGTTGAGAACCACTGCCCAGACCAGTGGAGAACCACTGCCCTAGACCAGTAGAAAACCACTACCCTAGACCAGTTGAGAACCACTACCCTAGACCAGTAGAGAACCACTGCCCTAGACCAGTAAAAAACCACTACCCTAGACCAGTTGAGAACCACTACCATAGACCAGTAGAAAACCACTGCCCTAGACCAGTTGAGAACCACTACCCTAGACCAGTTGAGAACCATTAACCCAGACCAGTGGCTAACCATTGCCCCAGACCAGTAGAGAACCACTACCGCATATTCCATAAATAAATAAATTATATAGATAAATGTGGTTATTTAATACTTTTAACATGTCTGGTTTTGGCCTTTAAGCCAGTTGCAACAAATAGAATACAGCAAACATGTTTTTTAATCAGATTAATGAATACAATAATCAATAGAACTTGATTATTTAAATTAGAACATTATATTGGAGACATTATGCAACCACATTCCATCAAACCTCTCACCCTCTGGTCTTATCACATGATCTAATGCAGGTGGTTCAGGTGGACCATGGATGGGTTAATACTTGAACATTGATAACATCGTGTGTTTATTACAAAGCAACGCTCAAACTCGCACGATTTAAATCTCACACCGGATTTCAAACTTTCCTAAAAACACGACCTGAGGTGAGCTCTCGTCTCCCTCGACGCGGCCTCGTGATCTCCAGGACGCGCTAATCTCCCGCGAGATGCAATCAGCCTGAAGACACACTCGTCTCCGTCGCGAGGACCGGTCGGTAATCAGAGGCCCGAAGCGACAATTATTGAGATTACAAAACTTATATTTATATACGAGCCCCGCCGCGCTCCCCCCGGAGCCCACGGCGGCCCCGTTGGCTCGTTTCATATTATTTTTATTGCATAAACAGAAGACATTAGTCTTCTTGGCGGCCACACACACACTTGTTGTTGCGAAGAGACCGCCGACTTATTTCCAGATAAGCAAAGACAACAACAGCTCCTCGGCTTCAAGTGCGTCCGAGGAGACGGATGAGTTTTCATTATGACTGTGATCCGGCTCCTGAATTGGAAATGAAACAGTGGCTCTGAAGGTTGAAGAGCTGTTTCTCAGCTCAGGGCCCTTGAGGGGATCCACATCCATACGGCATCGGCCTAACTTGTTGTCCTATTTTACATAAAGCCGCCCCCTCACTTTGGGGGCAATGCAGCAACAGATTCATCCGTGTGTTTTATTTCCCTTTATACATTACTTGTTAAACATTGAAAAATAGATGAATAATAATAATGTAATTGTTGTATTTGGTATGTGCATCTGTAGTTATGGATGAATGCTGACGATCTCATAATGATAACTCAGTGAGGAGAACAGCGGCCCCTAGAGATGCTGCTAGGGGACGCTTAGGATACACTGAGCTCCTCTCCTCTAGGATACACTGAGCTCCTCTCCTCTAGGATACACTGAGCTCCTATCTCCTCTAGGATACACTGAGCTCCTCTCTCCTCTAGGATACACTGAGCTCCTCTCTCCTCTAGGATACACTGAGCACCTATCTCCTCTAGGATACACTGAGCTCCTCTCCTCTAGGATACACTGAGCACCTATCTCCTCTAGGATACACTGAGCACCTCTCTCCTCTAGGATACACTGAGCTCCTATCTCCTCTAGGATACACTGAGCTCCTCTCTCCTCTAGGATACACTGAGCTCCTCTCTCCTCTAGGATACACTGAGCTCCTATCTCCTCTAGGATACACTGAGCGCCTCTCTCCTCTAGGATACACTGAGCTCCTCTCTCCTCTAGGATACACTGAGCTCCTCTCTCCTCTAGGATACACTGAGCACCTCTCTCCTCTAGGATACACTGAGCTCCTCTCCTCTCGGATACACTGAGCTCCTATCTCCTCTAGGATACACTGAGCACCTCTCTCCTCTAGGATACACTGAGCTCCTCTCCTCTTGGATACACTGAGCTCCTATCTCCTCTAGGATACACTGAGTTCCTCTCTCATATAGGATACACTGAGCTCCTCTCTCCTCTCCTCTCTCCTTATGGACGTTTTAGGATACACTGAGCTCCTATCTCCTCTCCTCTCTCCTTATGGATGAAATTACCTCCTTCTGTTTCATGTATTGTGGAGGTCTGGATCGACTAATTGTTCATACTTTATGACACATTGATTGAATGTTTATGTAACTCTGTAACGGTGTTCATCTGGTCACATGACATACATTTGTCTGTCCATCCTGGAGAGGGATCCTCCTCTGTTGCTCTCCTGAAGGGTTCTTACCTTTTCTTCTTTTTTGGGGGGGAATTTTTCCTGATCCGATGTGAGGTAAAAGGTCAAGGATGTTGTATGTGTACAGATTGTAAAGCCCTCTGAGGCTAATTCGTAATTTGGGATATCCAAAATAAGCTGAATTGAATTGAAATAGAATTTCAATAAACGTTAGACGTCCAAGATGACTAGTATCATCACACACCAATACATTTAGATTCTTTTAATCCACATCTGTCTGCTCACGCCAATGCACAGTTTGCCCCACGTTGACTGTTTGTCGACACTTTCATCAAGAAACCTTCGTTATAAGAGGAGAAAATATATACAGCATTCACAAGATCGCAAGGTTTCTGCACAGAACTTCATGTCATTAGCATAAAGTCGATAAAGGGGATGTTCCTGGGTACCGATATCCAATCACATGTCTGAGGGTCAGAGGTCGAGGGCTTCCCTCTCCGACCTTTGGCCCACCTTCGGAACGTTTATTCGTCCGCCTTCCCGACGAGCTAGCACGACACGGTTGGTATCGCTTGATTCATGAAGTCGTATGTTTCATATGATAACATCTTCACTCAAGGTCTTCATTATTATATTCTTCATGTACTTCAAATGCAATAACATGCCCAAGCCCTCCATCAATAAACCTTTTCCATACACATGTTTTATTAAACCTCACCCCTTTAGAATATCACTGGATGTGGGCCCAGAGAGCTATTATCGGACGACACAAAGCATCGACGAGCATCCACGTATCACACGAGAGTCCCCGAATGAAACCAAGGACGAGCGACTGTACAGGTGAATAAATGGGCAATGAAAATCCTCACATCCAATTTAGCATACGACTGCATTATTTAGTAGTCCTGTGCTCACTGGACCTGATGTTGGATCTCATTAATTTCATTTTCACACAGTCTCCTTTAGGAAGCCGCGGCCCGGTCACAATGGCAGGTTGATGTGTTCAGGGCGCACGATAATGGAAAAAGATGAGGTTCTCTTCTGGTGGAGAAAATAAGTATGTACAAGGGCAAACACAGTAGTTGCACACACACACACACTCACACTTACCTTTGTGCTCAGTTCCATAAAGAGCAAACCTCGCATGGGATTTAACTGATGAGTCATTAATTTCCAGACCTTTAGCATAAGCGGTTAATCTGGCCCAGAGGTCCACTCCACAGAATGTGGTGTCGCATTCCCCATCCTCATGAATACAGACACCCCAACTCCACAACTGCTGACCAGAAACACAGGAATGTCGTAGCCTGGTCGAAGGGCAACAATTAAAAGCGAAATTTCAAACATTTTCACGATTAAAGCATGCACAAATATCTGTTTTCGATACACGTAGTGTCAATAAACCGCAAAACAAGAGATGAACTTTTTTTTCACAAAGTATTTTCCATCAAGTGGCCTTTCTTAATGACGAAACACACAATCGACACTCAAAAACGTCGGCGAGAGCCATGAGAATCGTCATGTGACCGGGTAGCTAACGTGTTTCTGGTATTAAAATAACGGAAAAGTCACGAGCCTGAGCTGCAAAGTTCGTTGCCTCGATGCCTTCGAGGATCAAATGTGGGTCCCATGCAGGTAAGAATCAGATGTTCTGATGTTTACATTGAGGATGTCCGTGAGGAAACCAGTCGAGTCCTTCGCGTTTACCCTCGACCACCCGGGAGAAACATGGAGGTAAATCCTCCAGATTCGTCTTTACTCCTCATGCTCTAACTCCGCCCAACGTAACATGCTGATGCTATTAAACGCAAGATAAAGCCTGGGGATGGAGCTCTGCACTGGGGCTGGAGGCTCTGTGAACATGAGCGATAGCCCCTCGTCATCCAGAGGAACTCCCTTCTCTACTCGGAGACGCTCGGTGAACTCTTCATCGTGACGTGTGAATGTGACAGGATGAAATGGGACCATCAAAAACAACACGGGATCATGATGCAGCTCGCCAGTACTAGCCAACGGCTACTCTGAATAAATCATCACGCACTGTAATTCAGTCGGGGGGGATTTGAACATGCATACTGGCAGTTGTTATCTTATTATAGTAGATTATGAATGGATTTCTTTCGGAAGGGTGATTTATTTAATAGTGGATTATGAATGGATTTCACTCGGAAGGGTGATTTATTGAACTGCCCCAAAACCAGAGGCGGAAGAACTTGTGTAGCAGTATAATTAAATTAGAGGGAAAAAAGACGGGGGAGACTCAGCGACACGTCAAGACAGAATCAGCACGTGAGGAACAGCACTTAGACGAGTATTTGATGTCAAATTAAAAACAATATGAATGAATTAGTTGTGCAGTTGTTTTTCATCCTTACTAAATAAACAAAAATGTGCCCAATGTCCAAACTCAAGAAGTATTAAAGTTGCAAATGTTGCTTCTGTCACCGCCGCATGCCGAACCCTCCAGGGCTCTTCCATCTACAGCACATCCGTCCCCCGCCAGCCCCGATGCGCCACACGCCCGAGGCCGTACACCCCCTGCTGTGATCCAATAAAAGGACCTCTCTATTGACATTCACGAGAACAGAGGGATCGTCAGACTGTGCAGGCGAGGGGCATCGACCCCCAATTGTGAATGGCCCGAGTCATGTCCACGCCAGCCATCCGATGCACACTACGAGGTTATTTTTATATCTGAGAGACAATAAAGAAACACCTTGGGAAGAGTTTCTGCATCGCACTGAGCGGGATGCCAAAGGCAAGGATGTTTTCACTAACGCTGTCCAGGGATTCTGATTGCACAAAAACTGCTCGGACAGTATCCCGACATTGTTTCAAGCTCATAACATCGCCCCAGGCCACGGAAATCAGGAAGCTTCATATGTCCCCAGTTTCATGCAATCAGGCAGCAGGACTGGATGAAGAACCTGTACTGCGGACCCCAACCTCGCCGAGTAACACACCACGTAAGCAAAAAGGCTGTTATTGGAAAAGAAGATTCTGAAGTTCTGACTTGGAAAAACCGTAAATGATGAGAGATTTACACCAATCAAAGCAACCGGAACCTAAACTTTGATGCCTTCTGTGCTTCATGTAACAGTAAAGAGTCAAGAGATGAGCGTCCACATGCGCGTGTATGAACTGGAGGTTTGTGCTGTTTCTGACAGCAAAGGGCACCGAGACCTATGTCGCCTTTTCACGACCTCGAGAGGAACCTGTTCACGGGGAGGAGGCCGGCCCACCAGACAAGAGGCATCAGACCCAGACAGGTCCAATGGACCCTCTGACCCGATGAGACGTGAAGTCACTAAGACTCTGGAGAGGAAGCAGAGTAATAATGTGTGACGGAGAGATGACAATTCATCCATAAAGAGAGAGAGGAGAGGAGATAGGTGCTCAGTGTATCCTCGAGGAGATAGGAACTCAGTGTATCCTAGAGGAGATAGGTGCTCAGTGTATCCTAGAGGAGAGAGGTGCTCAGTGTATCCTAAAATGTCCATAAGGAGATAGAGAAGAGGAGAGAGGTGCTCAGTGTATCCTAGAGGAGAGAGGAGCTCAGTGTATCCTAGAGGAGATAGGTGCTCAGTGTATCCTAGAGGAGAGAGGTGCTCAGTGTATCCTAGAGGAGAGAGGAGCTCAGTGTATCCTAGAGGAGAGAGGTGCTCAGCGTATCCTAGAGGAGAGAGGAGCTCAGTGTATCCTAGAGGAGATAGGTGCTCAGTGTATCCTAGAGGAGATAGGAGCTCAGTGTATCCTAGAGGAGATAGGTGCTCAGTGTATCCTAGAGGAGATAGGAGCTCAGTGTATCCTAGAGGAGAGAGGTTCTCAGTGTATCCTAGAGGAGAGAGGTTCTCAGTGTATCCTAGAGGAGGAGCTCAGTGTATCCTAGAGGAGATAGGAGCTCAGTGTATCCTAGAGGAGAGAGGAGCTCAGTGTATCCTAGAGGAGAGAGGTGCTCAGTGTATCCTAGAGGAGAGAGGAGCTCTGTGTATCCTAGAGGAGAGAGGTGCTCAGTGTATCATAGAGGAGAGAGGAGCTCAGTGTATCCTAGAGGAGAGAGGTGCTCAGTGTATCCTAGAGGAGAGAGGAGCTCAGTGTATCCTAGAGGAGAGAGGAGCTCAGTGTATCCTAGAGGAGAGAGGTGCTCAGTGTATCCTAGAGGAGAGAGGAGCTCAGTGTATCCTAGAGGAGAGAGGAGCTCAGTGTATCCTAGAGGAGAGGAGGTCAGTGTAACCTAGAGGAGAGAGGTGCTCAGTGTATCCTAGAGGAGATAGGAACTCAGTGTATCCTAGAGGAGATAGGAGCTCAGTGTATGTATCCTAGAGGAGAGGAGCTCAGTGTATCCTAGAGGAGAGAGGTGCTCAGTGTATCCTAGAGGAGATAGGAGCTCAGTGTATCCTAGAGGAGAGAGGTGCTCAGTGTATCCTAGAGGAGAGAGGTGCTCAGTGTATCCTAGAGGAGAGAGGTGCTCAGTGTATCCTAGAGGAGAGAGGTGCTCAGTGTATCCTAGAGGAGAGGTGCTCAGTGTATCCTAGAGGAGAGTGGTGCTCAGTGTATCCTAGAGGAGAGAGGAGCTCAGTGTATCCTAGAGGAGAGAGGTGCTCAGTGTATCCTAGAGGAGAGAGGTGCTCAGTGTATCCTAGAGGAGAGAGGTGCTCAGTGTATCCTAAGCGTCCCCCGCAACCTATCAGCCTCTAGCAGCATCTCTAGGTCTGGACCAGGTGAACCTGGTTCAGGTCTAACTATCAGAGCATCAAGAGGAAAGTCTTCAGTCTCCATGAGGTGATGTCTCAAGTCCATGTGCTCAGAGACACAGCTGCCAGTGAAGACCTCCCACCAGGTGTGATGGATGTCGGCTCACTGAGGAAAGACTTTGACAATTGTCACTGTAGAAAGAAAACCAGTAAAAACAACGTCACTCATTGTTTACTGATCGCTTCGGTTCCAGCTCATTGCCTATCAGTTTTAAATGTTGATTAATATGCAAAAACATGATCGAGAAGTAGTGTTTTAATTACCATATGCTCGAACCTCAAACTGCTGTATATGTTCTGTGACGGGGATATTTTGACTAAAGAGATTCTAGATGAAATCAACATCTGTTCAATTGGTAGTATTAAGGCCTTTTCAGGGTTGATTGGGCAACTTTTTTTCATTTGAATACCAAATAAAAATGCACTGTGAGAAATTTGTTCGAAGAACAATCTCTTTTTGCTCGTGCCCCACTTGCGATATACTACATATTCACACTGAATCCTCTCAAATGGGCCAAAAGCAAATGTGTAAATGTTCATGTTTCAAGCATGTTACTGTGTTGGAGTGATTGTGTTCAAATTGCCATCCAGAGTGAAGGTCATTGGAGAATAGCTGAGCCAGTGTGTCGGGGGAAAGTGAGTGGTGAAGCAAGAGAGAGAGAGCGGTGTTGAGATGTAGGAAAACCCACGAGGAGGTTTAGAGTCATGACTCTGCGATTGGCGTACAGAGGAACATTTGAGAACCTTTTCTCTCGCTGTTCTTACTGGATGAGATCAAAGATGATCTGGAGCACAAATAAAACTAGAACGGGCACTCGGTAGAGCGCATACCTTCGCCGCAGCCATTTTGGTACCTTTCCATGACCTTGACCTTGACTTTTGACCCGATCTATCCCAAACTCGAATCAAATGTTCCCCGGATAATAACCAATCATCCCACAAAATGTCATGCGATTCGGTTTAATACTTTTTGAGTTATGTGAATAACACACATACAAATAAATAAATACACAGCGATCAAAACATAACCTTCCGCATTCTCAGAATGCGAAGGTAACAACGCCACCTCATCCCTGTCGTAAAGAAGCTCCGTTCCACCTGGCGTCTCCATCCCATCCTGTGCTCGATGATGTCATTTCAACAGCTCCAGCGTCGCCTCTGGATCTAAAAGCCGTCTGGGTGGAGAGGAGATTTAGATGATGGACTCCCAACGGATCCACATGCCCTCCTGGAGACCTTTAAGGGGTTTTACAGAGCAGCCAATGTTCCCCAATGTCCTCGGTGCTATTGATGCATTCATAAAGGATTATTTATAAATCAATTTTTCAGGGTTATAAGTGGGATTGAAACGTATGTATATGGGAGATGTATGTGGATATATATATATATATTTATATATATGTATGTGTGTATATATATGTATATATATACATTTTTTCTTCTTTATTCTTCTTCTTTATTTTATATTAATTTTCTTATTGATTTGATTATAATAATTTGGGATAGGAATATATAAGCATTTTTGGCTTCTCCCTATACCTTTTAAGGATAATTTATAAAACAATTTTTTTAGGGTTATAGGTGTGATTGAAATATATGTATATAGAAGATGTCTGTGGATATATATATATATATATATATATATAATTGTTTTCTTTATTTTTCTTTATTATATGTACATTTTCTGATCTATTTGATTATAATAATTTAGGATAGGAATACATAAGCATTTTTGGCTCCTACCTATACCTTTTAAGGATTATTTATAAAACAATTTTTGAGGGTTATAAGTGTGATTGAAACATATGTATATGGCATATGTATGTGGATATATATATATTTTAATTTCTTTCTTTACTTTATATTAATTTTCTGAATTATTTGATTATAATAATTTAGGATAGGAATATATACTAATTTTTTGCTTCTACCTATACCTTTTCAGTCTTTCTGTTTTGTATATTATACAGAATTGTATTGTATTGCAATGATTGATTGAATACAATACACAACAACAACAACAACAATGTGTAGGTTTTAATCCAATGAACACTTACAGGACACCGACATCCATCGGCATGGGACCAGATCACCGACACCGATGTGTCAGAGTTCATTGTGACAGTTTCCTCTCCTGTACTGCGTCCCGTCACGGCCATCAGCCCTCATCCTCATCCTCATCCTCATCCTCATCCTCCTGGTTACAGGTAATCACAGGGATGTCTCAGAAAAGGACATCCACAGGGGAGAAGCCACGGTGAGGAAGAGGAAGAGATGGTGATTCTCTTCACCCCGTTATCAATTCACGCGGACGCGCTGGTGTCGACACACATATGAAATATGTTTTTAATATACAGAAGTTTGCAGTCTTACACAAATTTAAATTTGAAAACAATGATTTCAATCTGCAGTCTGTATTGAAAGGTGGACATCTGGAAAAGAAAAGAGACACATTTTCAGAAAGAACTTGTTTCTCATTCACGTCCTGACAAACACATTTCATCATCAGGCTTTTCTCTCACGTCGTCAGGCAGGGTCGACACAATGCATTCACATTTCTTTTTTTTCAATGTTTGTTGTGGAAATGTGTCGATTAGAATTTAGGATTTGTTTTGGTGGTTGGGTGAATCGACGGGGGGGAGGACGTGCAAACTCCCCACAGAAAGCATCTGGTAGGGTTATTGTCTCCCTTCATCTATTGGTCCTTTTAGGTCAACAGTCGTGTCTGCGTGACCTTCCTTGACCCTGCCGGGTGGGTTGGGTGTTGATCAAGGACTCCTCAGCTGGTACCTCAGTGTCTCTTGTGCTGCGTTGCCAATGCACGGACGGGAATGGTTGCGAATGATGCACACTTTCGCCGGGCGGCGCCCATCTGCATCTACTGAACACCTTAACTGTATGATTATATTATAAATGATTTAACTTCAAATTAAACTCATTATATGAGGGGACTTGAATACAGATTGGATTGATGAATCCTGCAGTTGGGAAAGAAAAAAACATTTAAAGTGAATTAGCCCGGTGGTGTCACACCCATGTGTCGATCTGTTTCATCTCAGTTCCTTCAGGAGGAAATAATTAGCGATGGAGAGACTCGACAATATCTTCTTTTCTGTTCCTGCCGTCTCGAACTCAACCGCTCAGACAGCCTGTTTGAAACCCCATCTCATTGAAATGATCACCTCATTAATGCTTTTCTGTGAACTTTAAAGGATCACATTGTTTTCTATTGCATTATCATCGAGGACCCTCTTGAACATGAGACGGCACATCTTAAAGTGTTATTCACAAAAAAATAATTTCCATTTCACTGAAACAGAAGTATGTAATTGCTATTGATTAACAGACACATATCTGGTCATTTGGAGAGAAATTTTTTTATTATGTTGAAGTGCAGCACATTTTACAAACTGGGCCGAAGTGGAACTACAACTTCGGGTCCATCATTGATGGCATTCAGCCAAAAAAGGCTTTTTTCACAAATACCTAAATTGTGAAAGTCAGCAGATCATTTTTTTTGAGAACTCAACTTTACAAACACTTGATAACATGGAGTGACTTTGACTTTGATTGATACTCTGTAGAAATCAAGTCTATCAGCAGTGATCGATATCTGAATACGGCTTAAAGTATCGCAGCACTGATCTCGCTCTGCGTCCTGCAGCCGCCGTGTTTCAAACCAATTGGAGAACTTTAAAAACTCTCCACTCAGATTCCGGCATCTGAGATGCTCAGCTGAGATTTCTGCAAGGAAGAAACAAAAAGAAGAGAAGTTCATGAAGCGAGAGACAACCAGGCGAACCGATTCCTTATGCTTGTGCTCATACAACACAAAATCAATATTCTTCAACCAAAGTATGGCACACTCTCCCTGTTGCGCAATTATGTCAATCAAATGCAATCATTGGCTGATTGCCTGTGACCACTTGTCCTATATGCAGTTATCGTTTAGCAGTTTTAACCTTTTCAGCACGAAGCTTTTAGGCCTCTGCTCCGAAAAGTGCATCCCCAAACTAAAAAGGCTGTATCTCCTGCAACCACTAGGGGGCTACTTTAATCATTTTTACATTTGTACCTTTTTAAACATTTTGTTATTTTGTTCAGATGTGTACATATCAGTCTACATGTTACTGGGTAAGAGTAAATAAAGATGGCACACAGAAAGAAATACAAAAATGTCAGGTCCGTATTGAAAAAAACACTTTTAAAACTCTCATAAATCATATTAAATATGCTAACATTCTCTCTTCAAAGTTTGACTTTGAAAAAGTGAAGCAGAACAAAGTCAGAGAGGTTTGAGTCCAGAGAATTTAGGCGAGGTCTCCAAAACGGCCATTTTGGCAAATTCTGGATTTTAATTTTCTCATGTAACAAACCATATATATCACTTCTATGTTACTCATGATTTTCAATATATCTAAATACAGCATTTAACAACTTTTGAAGAAGAAAAAAATTATAATTTTTTAATTCCTAAAACTATATTTGTCCATGAGTTTTTTAAGACACAAATCAATACAATAAGGAACATTTTATGCTAATATTACAAACATGATAGGTAATGAGCACAGTATACATAACAGCTGTACAATATAATCAAATAACCACTATATTGTACCTCTGTGAAACCTCTAATGTTTTTGTTGAGGCTGGCAAAGATTCTGTCTGCTCCCCAAGCAGACACCCCAAAGAGTTGCTGGGTGGTCCCACAGCCTCCCATTGGCTGCATGGGTCAGTCCTCCAGAGTACCATGGCTCACCTTTAATAAGCAGCAAAGGAACCATAAAGGGGAAGGAAACATCCTTCCCTTCCTACCTCAAGCTGCTTCCGGCTCCAGTGTCTGCTAATGCCCTCCCAGGATGTATTCTTCTCCGGTAGGGGTCCACGAGAGCCAGCGATCCGACCCCCCCCCCCCCCCCCAGCCAAGCCGAGTCGCCCATCAAACACAAACAGGCGTCACATTCCAGCTTACTTCTGCCCTTTTCAGGCCTCCCACGTTCCTCTGCACAAGCAGTTTCATCACCCACACACACAACCCGAACCCGAGCAACAGCACTCTTTCTAGCTTCTTTAAATCTTGTCCAGTTCCTTCAGCATCTCCCCCAAAACTGGTCACGTAGCACGAAGACTTCTCCTTACCTTGCTGCCTGATGACTAGAAAATAAGTTGTAAAGATAGCGCTCTATATATATATATAGCTGCACCTAAGAAATAGCACCACTGAGAGTGTCTATCTCTGTGTACAACAAAGCAAACAGTCACTGATTGATATGTAGGAATAGGAATGTACCTATGAATAGGAATATGATTTTTTAAATGATATGATCCATGCAGAAAAAGATTGAGTAGCTTGCACATCTTGTTTATAATTCAGTTTTCAGGAACCTAAGAGTCGAGTAAACTTAGTGATGGCACTCTTGTATGTAATTAACAGCTTTTATTGAAAGCCATAAGAATAAAGTAAATGCACAACCTGAAGGCACATGTGGGGAATTATAAGTTGTTTGTACTTTAAAGAAATGAAGTTATGTCATAAAGTAACATACATGTAGGAATAGAAATGTGATCCATGCAGAGAAGCGTGAACATCTTGTCTTTGATCCGTCGTTATTCTTTATGTTGGATTTTCTATTTTCTCGCACAGTCAAATGTAACATTCGAGGTCAATGTTACTTGGAAATGTCTTCAAGAATGTAATGCAATGAATATGTATGAAAGCAAGATAAAGACCAATCTTTTTCAAAATTATCATTTATTATTGTTATTTCTTTTCAGTAAAATGTAGAAAAGTGAAGTGATATGCACTTGATTTAGAAAGAAAAATACATATTTTATAGAGTTTATATAATATAGTGCAATTCATTCAAAAGAAAGAACGTACAACCCATCTGAGGTTGGATGGGGTGAGGTTGGGTGGGGTTGGGTGAGGTTGGGTTGGGTGAGGTTGGGTGAGAATGAGTTGGGTGATGTTGGGTGAAAATGAGTTGGGTGTGATTGGGTGAGGTTGGGTTGGGTAAGTTTGGGTTTGGTTGGGTGAGATTGTGTGTGGTTAGGTGTGGTTAGGTGTGGTTGGGTTGGGTGAGGTTGGGTGGGGTCGGGGAGCTTATATTGTTCTGATTCTTGATAGAAAAGTTTGGGAGCAGCTCTCTTAAGAGATGCATATTTCCATATTGGGTTTATTCCCTAGCACAGAAAGTTATTGCTTCTCCTTCTGGGGAATACAGAGAACCAGGACGACCGGATACCATCCAGCTATTCTCTGTACTTTCTCAAAGTGTATGAAAACAGCTCTGGATTCATTTTGAAAAACTTCTTTTTTTGTTCTCAGGGGGCCGACAGTGTTAACCCCTCCCTGCCTTATTACGTTTAACATCTACACTCTTTGAACTGGTCCATGTGGTCTGCTGGTGGCCTGAGGCGTCATAGTGGGGCACACACTGCATAAACTTTGCCCTTCAGATGGGTTGGAAATGAAATGTGAATGTCACGTATCCGACCTAAGAACATTTGACATGAGAGACATTCATAATTGGTAGCACATTAAAACATGTGTAGGGGTCTTAAGCAAAGACTCCATTTAATGTGAACGTCCCCCTTACTGTGTTCTTTTAGATGTGCTCAAAACGAGTCATTAAAGTTAAATGAGAAACACGACACACATACTTCCTAAAATGTTCTTTTGTCTGCATGTATTTCATTAAAATACCCACTTGCTCTCTGTTGAAGGGCACCAGAAGAAAATTCTCCAAATGCGTTAAAAGCCTGCGATGTCTCCTTGTCTCCTTGACACCTTGACAGACTCGTAGACAGGGCCTTCTTTCACTGGCGGCTGAACTCAGAACCTGCCAGTGAAAGCAGGTTTTGAGTTCACCCGCTTCCTCTGGCAGCTTCATTGTATTCCTCGTTCCTCACTTGTATCTTTTATTCCATATTTAATCATACAAGATCAAGCTGTCTATTCTAAAAGACCTGACCCACAAAAATGTATCCTAGTGAGAGTGAACATGCATAATAACAAGACTCAGAAGTGGAACCCTTGAGGCCGCATTGTTCATATGAAGGAAACATACTTTATTTAAGTAAATAATGAGTCGCTAGCAGCTGGCATAAACACATCAAGTTTTCAGAAAGTTTAAACTTTAACTTTAATTAAACTTCTTTGTGTTCAAGTCGAAATGTGCACACATTTTGACAATATAGCTAATCAGTAGACAAAGCAAGCAGATGCTGGGGAAAAACCCACACGGAGTTGAGAGTGGCTCTCTGCTCCGGCTCACCACGTTGTCTTCATATTTTTCTTTTATATTTTGCCCGCTGCACTTTTACAGTCGGGATGCAATCAGGAAACACGGGGGGCAGCGAGAGGGTCTCTGGCATTCAACCAACCTTGTTCCCGCGGGCCTCGATGCCTACATGTCAAGGAAAGGGCGAAGATAGACGAGCTGTAGGTGCCTCGCTCCACCCCCTTCTCTCTCCGCCATGTTGCTTATTGACTAGCGTACTTCCTTATTCACTTACATATTCACTTACTTACTTGCTTACTTACCTACTTATTTACTTACCTGCTTACCTACTTATTTACTTACCTGCTTGCTTACTTACCGACTTACTTACCTACTTACTTATTTACTTACCTGTTTACCTACTTACTTGCTTACTTACCTGCTTACTTAATTACTTGCTTACCTACTTTTTTACTTACCTGTTTACCTGCTTACTTACCTACTTGCTTACTTACTGACCTACTTTTTTACTTACTTACCTACTTGCTTACTTACCTACTTACTTACTTGCTTACTTACCGACCTACTTACTTATCTGATTACTTACTTACTTACCTGGGGACCCCCCTTCCCTCTCCATCCTGTGGTGACCACCATCCTGTCGCACCGCCCTCGGTGTGAACGTCCCCAAAGGGATGAGCCGTGCGCCTGAGAGCCTCCGGACTCAATCCCCACGCTGAGGGAGCCGTGCTGGACGCACTGCACCGAAGACCAGACTGACATCCTCCAGAGGCGTAGCCTGGTCTCCAGGCATGCTAGGCTTAACGTGGGATTGGGACGTGTCATCCATCTATATGTGAAAATTAAATAAACTAAATAGTCGGATGGCTAGTTGCTAAATATCAAGCATAAAAAGACACATTTAATGTTGTAACCATGCTGCGAGCCACGTGTTACTTTAAAGCTCCTCCGATGCCTCGGTGATGGTGAAGTGCTTCAAACTAAATCGTTTTCGGAGTTGCATTTATATCTGAATGCTGTTTTCGCAGATGTAAAGTGGGAAGGAGGAATGCTTCGACCTTTATTCACCGTGAAGTTAATAATGCGTAAACACATCCGTCGGATGCACCATTGCCGCCGCTGTAATGCCGTCTCCAGAAACCACATCCTTCAGCCCTTCCTGGATTACTCCATGTCTTCATGTCAAGTCTTATTATTATAGGATCAGTTGTCCATTACAAATCCCCGAGAAGTATTATTATTATTACTTCACTGGTGCTCGGTGGAGAACAGCTGGGTGGAGCTCATGTGATTAAAGGTCAGTGCGTTAGAGCCCAGGTAAAACCCACGAGAGCGCCGGAACACGGAGGTACGGCCGCACAGGGAGTTTCTACGTTTGGTCTTTTAACCGATGATTTAAAGTGTGATGGAGCATGTTTGGCCTTTTAACCGATGATGTGTAGAGGATGTGTCTACAGAAGCTGAACACCTGCCCAGAAAAGTTGCTACTGCTCTTTATTGGGGAGACACACACACACGGATTAACCCCAGCTGAGGCTGATTAACCCTCATCCCCAGCTGGCCGTCACCGCTCCATCCACTCTGCAGCTGAGCATTACCACGCTCCCACAGCATCATTATGTCGTTTTTTCCGGCATCCTTTCTCATCAGTTTATTGTAATTTAATTGCAGCCACATTTCGGGGTTCATACAGAACAGATTTGCTGTAACACCCTCATCTATCTCACATCAGGTCAAATGGGACCATGGAGTTACATGCTGCATTGTTTAGCCTCAAAATGTACTAATATGGTTTTACAGAACATTATTTAAACTTATTTATGTATTTATATCGATCCATAAATCATACATCAAACCAAACACCAACTCTATACATGTTGTTGTAATCCTATTAAATGGATTGCTACTTCAATAAAATAAGCATCCTGATATAAAACCTAAAGCACATCATAGAGGAGGTTGTGGACGTTGTTGAATACGGTACACGTGACTCCAGAATATTAATTTCTGATGTACAGCACATGACAATGTGCCTTATGTCTACTTTATTAGTGGTGCTATATACACTACATCTAAAGGCCAGTGCTTTGTCTTTGATGCTGTCCAAGCTGCTGTGTGTTTCCTCTTCAAGGCAACGCCCGGGAGGATCGAGTCAGGGCAAAGTTCTGGAGAGACTCTGGTGATCTGAAGGAACCCGGTTCCCTCACACCCACATCAAGGCAGGGAACCAGAACAAGAGGCACTCTGAGCCCTCTGCTCGGCTCTCAGGATCACGATGCATTCAGATGGAACGTCAAGAAAGAAATATAACAAAAAAATACATTTAGTGTCATCTTGGCTGTCGTTTAGGGCCATTTATGACTCCAATAAGGCCCGTCTTAAACATACGATACGCCGGCTATGACAGTCGAAGGGATTGGAAACAGAAACAAGAGCCTTCTCTCTTTTTATTAGAGAAAAACAAACAACTTCCCAATCATGCTTTTCCTTTGCTTTAATACTAATTTACAAATAATAAGAAAAGAAAAAGAAGAAAGAAAGAAAGAAAAAGAAGAAGAAAAAACTGAAGAAGTAAAAGAAAAAAAAGATCATACAAGAAAAGCAGGGAAAGCCCATGGAATATAAAACACTTAATAAAATGAAAAAGGACGTAATAGAACAAATATAATGCATAACGTAAGATGGTAAATTAAGAGACACTGAATAATTATTATAAAGTCCACAGCGTGAACATCAACACGTCTTCATCCTCCTCTTCTCTGTTCTTATCTTTTATAAATCAGCAATGGAGTTTTGACTACTTAAGTCTAAAGGTCGCCGAGTCTATAAATTAACACAACAGAACCGACTTTTCCCGATGGACACAAACTCAGCAGCAGTCTTAATTACACTAGAGCGATGACATTATAAATACCATATTAACCCACGTTAGACGTCTACAGTCAGACCCAATAGTAAAGCTGCTGGAGAGCTGGAATAGGTTATTTAGATTTGCACATGTACATGAAGGAAGTCTTCTGTTTTAAATTAATAAATACAGAAAGATATGCTAAATATATGTATTGTACTGCTCTATCTTTTTCAGTGTATTGTACTTTTAACTGACATGTTTGGACTCTGTTATGGTCAAATAAAAGAAAAAATCTTGTGTTGATTGTATGTTTAGGAAAATACGATTTTGAGAGTCGCATCTGGTGTGATCGCGCCCTTACACTTCTATATGCCAAAGCTTAAAGTAACAAGCAAAACAAGGTCTTAAGAGTTTAGTATTATATTTGCTGCTGCTTTAATTTCAAATCAGGTTGGTACTACATGTTCTGAACATCACTGACAATCAACACTATACAAACTTTTTTTTAACATTATTATTTTAGATTGCAGAACAAACAGTGTACACACATTTACACCATATACTGTCACGGATTATGTGGGGCAAGAGCTCAGGAGCAGAGGAATCAGACAGGACTTCAGCTTCAATTGAACAAAAAGTCCTTTACTGAGAAAGCAAGCAACTTCAATTCAATTCAATTTCAATTCAATTCAGTTCATTTGTATAGCCCAATTTCACAAATTACAAATTTGTCTCGGAGTGCTTTACAATCTGTACACATAGACATCCGTCCCAAAACCTTGCATCGGATCAGGAAAAACTCCCAAATAACCCTTCAGGGGGAAAAAAAAGGGAAGACTTCAGTGTTTCCCCATGGTTTACAGCTTTTCACACGACATGTTGCCCGCTCAATGAGGGCTGGCAGGTCTCGCTCCCCAATTTGACCAATCCTGTTTAACAATGAGGTTCGGACCGCCCCAGCTCATTTGCATACAAGGACACATACATGTCACACATACATACATGAAGAAATACACGTGGACACATACATGGAGATATAAATAAATGAAGAAATACAGAAATATATTTATTTCATGATGTCCTGTTATGTTATAACTTATATTTATTCATTCCTGTATTTCTACATTTATTTAAGCATTTATTTATTTCTACATTTATTTAGCATTTATTTATACATTAATTTAAGCATTTATTTTTGTATTTATTCATGCATTTATTTATTTATACTTAAGTCATTTGATGTAATCCATAGGCAGGAGCCTGATCACCTGTCTGTGCGCATGTGTTTGTGCGCATGGGGGCGGAGCGCCGCTGCGCGCGAGACCAGAACCGAGACGACGTGTTAACGCAGAGACAGAAATGTTCAGAGACTGAAATGACATGGCGTTGTGTAGACAAGACAACAGACGGCCGTTTAGTTTAATTAAACAACAACGTGGGGAACCTTAAATTACTTCCGTTGTTATCTGGCGCTATAGAGAAACTTAGAGGGGCGGGGGGTGATTTCAGGGGGTTATATTGGTAGGAGAACCACTGATGACAGGGATACGTGACACTTACTAAGAGAACAATCCGGCACGGGACAAGGAAAGACTGGGAGAATATACAAGGGGAAAACCACAGGTGAAGAGCATGAGTGAATCAGGGAGACAGGAGTGTGAGGGCAGGTGAATGGAATGAATAATCAAGACACTGGGGAGAAACAGAAAAGGGTGTTACTTATATGAAATTATGGGGAAACAAAGACCTATTAGATTGATAATTTATACAAGCACACACAACACATGGAACATTAAAACTACCCAGATACTAAAAGTTGACATGTGCCTGTCCATATATGATTAATATCTGAGGTGTACAGACTTTCCAAAATTCCATTGTAACAATATGTACAAAACGAGTATTAAATGCGTATTAGTCTGCACTGTGCTCTTAATTACTGACCTTAAACCACATTCTCAGACAGAAACATGGCGATCTGAGTGTCCTGCTGCCGCCTCTCGGGACCGTGAACCGAGGCTGCGCCTGCGCCTGCGTGACTCCTAACTACGGCAAACTTGGGTTAGTCAGCACGACGCCCGCAGAGCACAAAACACAGTAACATCCTGGAGCTGAAGATAATTTCAGGTTTAAAAAAAAGATAAAACTGCACTCTGTTAATTTATTTCACAGACTATTCTCCAGAAATGTACCGTGCAATTAAAGCCGCGTGGTTTAACGTTACCTGACAACACGACAATTCTTAATGTATTTCCATCTTATCTATGTAAGTTAGTTCATCAGAAAAATCCTGCAAGCTACCATCTTCACTCTGGGACATATGCACATGGCCGACTCTTGCTATGTGTCCATAGTCAGTCTCGAAATAGGAAAAGGGGGTTTTAGGTTGGCTGCAGACTGATTCGGGTCCTAGGGAACCGGTTCTCTTTTGGTGTTTTAATAAATAGATTGAACAAGTTGGAAGGTTCATCTGGTTGGAGATGTTTTCTTTGACCTATGTGCACCTGTGTGGTTATGTTGACTTGAGTCTAAGTTTTTTTTTTTTACTCATGCTGTGATCTAAAAAGTTATCTTTTTTATTTGTATTGTCTGTCACTGTTTTATCTGTTTAATGTGCTACAGCTGTTTAAGCCAAGACACTCTTGTAAAGGAGATTGTTAATCCCAATGAGGCGTCTCCTGGTCTGTTCCTGCATGTGCATTAACCTTAATGCGCTCTCGAAATTCTCGCTAGCTAGTTAGGTTAGCTAGTATCATTAGCTGTTTACGGTGGGGGAGGATTCTCAGAAGAGCATAATATTCTGGCATTAAATTCACCACTTTTCTTGTTATTAGCAACTCAGACAACGTAGACCAATTATTATTTGTTATCACTTAACCCTTGTGTTGCCTTAGGGTCATTTTGACCCGAATCAATATTACACCCTCCCCCCGCCTTGGGTCATTTTGACCCGATTCAATGTTTCACCCTCCTGTTACCTTTATATTTACTAACATATTTTACCCTTTGGGTTCAATTTGACGCCAGCAATTAAAACCTCCAGAAAATTATTAGAATTAATATTGTTTTCCAAGTTTAAGTGTGAGGCACTTTATGTTTGTTTGTTGACTACTGAAAGAACACCGACATTAAACATTGAATGGGGTCAAATTAATCCTAAAGCGGGGGGAGGGTGTAATATTGATTCGGGTCAAAATGACCCTAAGGCAACACAAGGGTTAAATTAGCTTACTTATAACTTAACTTGAAGCTAAATGCAGTGACAGCGCAGTAAACCTTAACGTTTATTGTTGCAGCTATTCATTTTGTCATTTGAATTTAGTTTTATTGTAAAGTAATGATTATTTATAGCCTATTTAGGTTGTATTTTGATGTTAGAAGAGCTTTTTTTATGATAGTTTTAGTTTAGTTCATTGTAATTATTTAAATATATTCAGTTGTTTGATTGGTTCACTGATTGGGTAACACTGGGCACCTGTGGTTATATGTAGGAGTGGGTAGGCACCGGACCAGCATGCATCACAGTGGCAGATGGCTTTTTACCAGCACACGGAAGGCAGTGTCAGCATTTTGTGTGTTAATTTTGGTTGTTTAGTAAATAAATTATAAGAATAATGACATACGGAAATGGACATTACTTTCTTTTGGCTGCGTCAACCTCAAAAACCCATGGTTTGATTTATAGTTTTACTTTAGTTATTTGGACAAATGGCCACTATATTTATTATTTCGTGTTACGCTTTCCCTTTGGGAAAACAGCAGCCTCTTCAATACGTGGCAGAAGATATCAGTGTGGCGGGGAATCATTTAATTTACATAACTTTTCATTCACATAAACTTTATTTTACATGTAATTAAATTTGCATAACTTTACAATTTTATTATAATGTATCGAGGTCCAAATTCTGCTTCTTGGAGCAGTCTCAAGAATTTCATGTGGACTTCGGACCTTGTGATGTTATCTAGCCTCTGGAATGCGAGTAAAAGGCTCAAGAGTAGAAAGTGCTCATCCTCATTGACGGATTTGTTTAATGCACCAAGGATTCACTCTTGATACTCTGTCAATGAGGTATTTTGGCCCCTCAGAGCCCACTTCTGAAAAACACAACGTTTTGGGGATTAGTGAATTTTCTTGACATATAAACATGTATTTTAATAATAATTCCTAGAAGTAATAGAATATTCCAAGTATTTCTCACCTGTCTCTGGTATTCCTCAATTAGATAGACACTCAACGGCCGCTGCACGCTCCCATCCCGTCTTATATAGACCTTCCCCATTTTGGTTCGATGGAGGCGCTCCAATGTCAGGCGATGCACACCACCATTAAGTCTGGTTTCCCAGCCTTTATAACTGTCAGGAAGCTGTTATTGGAAACTAGAGGAGGATTGAAGAGTTTTGCAAAGAGATCCGCCTTAAGGTGTATATCGCCCTCCTTTTTACGGTCCAAGACTGCCACAAACCATTCCTTCATCGGACACCCCGATCAGCAGAGTACCTCCCTCAGGAAGGCACAGCCAAACCTCAAAACGGTAGTGAATGGTCAGAGAAAAACCTGAAAAGGGACAAATACGTATTTTTAAAAAGAATCAACGACAAAATACAGGCGTAAATAAATTCTGCTGTATCCTTACCTCGACCTCCAGGTTTCGTGTCTCGTTTACCATGTAACCGCCTGGTCTTGTGAAGTATGGGGCTCTCCTAATGCCTCACGCCATGGCACATTTGTTTGTCCATCTCAAAGGTGGTGGGCTAATGGGTTGGTTATGCATCTCTGAATTACAATGGTTGTTGAAAAATACAGAAGAGCTTGAGCCTCCCTCCTCGCAGCTTGCTCCTCCGCTTCCTCAATGGGTGTTGACTGTTGGCATGTTAAGTGGAGATTAGTTTTGGGGATTAGTGATTCACATATAAACATGTATTTTTATAATAATTCGAAAAAGTAATAGAATAGTCCAAGTATTTCTCACCTGTCTCTGGTATTCCTCAATTAGATAGAGACTCAACGGTCGCTGCACGCTCCCATCCCGTCTTATATAGACCTTCCCCGCGTTAGTTCGATAGAGGGTTGGCTCGGAGAAGGCTGCACACTACCTTGAGGTCTGGTTTTCCAGCCTTTATAACTGGCAGGAAGCTGTTATTGGAAACAAGAGGAAGATTGAAGAGTTTTGCGAGGAGATCCATCATCAGACACCCCGATCAGTAGAGTACCTCCCCTCAGCGTTCAGGAAGGCACAGCCAAACCTCAAAACGGTAGTGAATGGTCAGAAAAACCTGAAAAAGGACAGAAATACATATTTAAAAATAAAAGATTTTAAACGACAAAATACAGGCGTAAATACCTTCATACAGAAAGCTAATAAATGTTGTGGCATCACAAGGGGACAGGTACTGGAGGGACGCTGTGTTCCCACTCGATTACAGTGGCCACCTGACAAAATGGCCGCTCAGTTAAACTACAGCTCGCAGCCTGCCTCACCACTCACCCAGCTGCAGGTGCTTAGGACATCTAATTGAGGCAGGGCTGGGAAGCTTAAGAGGAGACAGAGGGCAGAGCACAAAGGGGGGGAAGGAGCTGGACAAGCCAGGAGTGGAAGGGCCTCCAGGATGAACCCCAGCCCAAGAGAACAACCCAGAGGAGGACTTTGTTAAGTGGACTTTGTTTGAAGATAAGTTTTGTTTAAAGAACCTTTTTCTCCCCCGGGACGCTTTTTGTTGGACTATGGATTTTTTCTTATTTTTGTTGGAATGAATAAACCTTCCTGTTCATTTTAAACAGTGCATTTTTGCCAGTTTTTATTGCTCTCTTGCACTGCCCCACCCTAGACGGCACTAGGGACAGCCCGTGACGTGACAATGTAAATTCTGCTGGATCCTTACCTCGACCTCCAGGTTTCGTGTCTCGTTTCCTATGTAAGCGCCTGGTCTTGTGAAGTATGGGTCACGCCATGGCACATTTTTCTGTCCATCTCAAAGGTGGTGGGCTAACAGGTTGGTTATACATCTCTGAATTAGAGGTTGTTGAAAAAAAAGCTTGAGCCTCCCTCCTCGCAGCTTGCTCCTCCGCTTCCTCAATGGGTGATGTGGTCCCCTGGGCCTGCCTGTTGGCATGTTAAGTGAAGATTAGTTTTGGGGATTAGTGAATTTTCTCAACATATAAACATGTATTTTTATAATGATTCGAAAAAGTAATAGAATAGTCCAAGTATTTCTCACCTGTCTCTGGTATTCCTCAATTAGATAGACACTCAACGGCCGCTGCACGGAGCGCTCCCATCCCGTCTTATATAGACCTTCCCCATGTTGGTTCGATGGAGGCGCTCCAACGTCAAGTGGTTTCCCAGCCTTTATAACTGGCAGGAAGCTGTTATTGGAAACTAGAGGAGGATTGAAGAGTTTTGCGAAGAGATCCGCCTTAAGGCGTATACCGCCCTCCTTTTTACGGTCCAAGGCTGTGCCACAAACCATTCCTTCATCGGACACCCCGATCAGCAGAGTACCTCCCTCAGGAAGGCACAGCCAAACCTCAAAACGGTAGTGAATGGTCAGAGAAAAACCTGAAAAAGGACAAATCCGTATTTAAAAAAAAGAATCAACAACAAAATACAGGCGTAAATACCTTCATACAGAAAGCTAAAGAATGTGTAAATTCTGCTGTATCCTTACCTCGACCTCCAGGTTTCGTATCTCGTTTCCTTTGTAAGCGCCTGATCTTGTGAAGTATGGGGCTCTCCTAATGCCTCACGCCATGGCACATTTTTTTGTCCATCTCAAAGGTGGTGGGCTAATGCAGCGGTCCCCAACCTTTTTTGAGCCACGGACCAGTTCCGTGTCAGAAATTATTTTCACGGACCGGTGTTACGGTTCAACCTGAGACTCTGTTAACTGGCGACCTTCGGTCGAATGCGTCTGTTGTTGTCGTAGTTACGGCAGATGTTGATAATAGCAAGAGAACACGCAGCTGTCCTCGCGAATGCCGCATTGTTTAGTTCTACAATTCAATGAGAAACCTTCTCGTGTCGTGTCTGGTCTGAACATACCGGAGGAGACGATGTAGAAGAGAAAGCGTCCAGCGACTTGAAGCATCGCGTGTTGTTTATGGGTTGAAACGGGAAGTTAGCAAACTGCCCTTCCTTTGAAATACATTTGTTCAAATAAATAAACACTTAATCAACATATAATTGTCACTTTCCCCTTTAAAGGCCAGGTCTGGCACCACTTTGCTGCCAACATAGCATGTTCAATTCTTCTTAATTTTCCAGAATTCTGCATGAGAAGAATATGAACATTACAAAAACACACACCATTTATTTCAAGTACATTTCATTTTTAAGTCACTTTGACTATACAATATGAAACGATGGCTAAATGTAATTAAGAAAGAAAAGTGATACATTTGAATTCTACAGCAGCACAGTAATACTGTAGGAGCTATTTATTTTGTGTTAGTATTTAGTTATTCTATTTGTAAGTATTCTTGTTTAATTATTCTAGATGTTTGCCTATTCAGAATATACATATATTTGTTAACTTAAGCCATTTGTCGTTGTTGTCTATGTATACTTAGTCTTTGGTTTGTTCCTTTGTTTATGAATTGGGTAATGCTACTGATTTATCGAACAAATGGCCACTACAAATACTATTTCAAGATGTCTATAGTGATCTGCACTTAATGCTTGTGTACTGTGGCTGGAGTTCCTTGAGCATGGATGTTGTTTCAAAACCACAAATGGATGGATGGAGTTGGTGGTAGAAGCAGGATTTCACTGCAGTGTAAATAATATGGTGGTACTTCAATTTGGAGTCCACCAGCAAAGTATGTACAATGTTCCTAGAGTTCTTATATAGAGGAGGGAGACTTTATCCTTTTGTGTAATTATTTGTTCAGACATGATATATCAGACTTTTAACAATTACCTGTTGGTCTGTCGGCTCTTGAGGTGCAGGGCTGATGTTTCCCTTTTCTCTTCCACTTGAAATTAACAGAAAGTAAATTGTGACATTACTTTCACGATTGACTTTTCTTAAAATGTCACACTTTACAGTGCTGGATTATTATGGCAAGCTCATTATAGGCATACAGTTAGCTGTAGAAACACAATTCTTCATTTATTTATTATTGATCTTGATTAACAAATAAATATTAGATATTGCATTTCCCTTCATCACTAAACCTGTTAGTGTTCATAAAAATGCATGAAATGTACATTTAACACACACCACCTCCGTAGCGCCAATAGTCAGGCAAGGAACAGGAGAAAAGCAGAGTACAAGTTATTACTGCCAGCTGCGGCGAACCACAAAGCACCCCAGATGTACTTTCCTAAAAGCAATGGAATTACTTAGATCTCATAAAGAAAAAGGTCTTACCTGTGTGCATCTTCCTGTTTCAATAGGATGCTTTCTGCCTCGTGTCTCCAAAGACCAAGTGTTTGCCTCAGCCACTGAATTGTTACCGTAAAAACAAAATAAATGCACAGTTTGTGACCTCATTTCAGTTCTGTGTGTACAAAGTTGTGAAATCAAATTAATCCAAGATGTAACAATTTCACCAAACCTTTACTAATGCGCCATTTGGGCACAACGATCATCAGGGCCACCAGAAAGCTTGTTCAATGAATACTCCTGACTTATTCAACAAAGTATGTTCATGAAATCTATTTTTGTGCTGTATGTTCATTTATTACACCGTTATCGAGAGCAAATATATGAATAGAGTCATGCAGTTTATGGTTTATGCTTGTTTTTTTTAGAAAATTAATAACAGTAAAGCACGGGTATATGTAAAAAAACAAACAAAGTGACAGTGTATTTCACACCAAATACCATTTATTATTATGAATGTGAGGTTTTTTTTCTCTCACAATTCATATATTTTTTTAAATAAATACTATGAATCCTACCTCTGGCAGAATGACTTCTTCCAGATACAAACGCCCTTCAATTTCTTTTCCCGGTACAGGTGGGATGTTCTTCAGCCTGTTGATCATCTCGGCAGTCTAAAACATTTTACAAATGATAGTTATTACATATGATCTCCAAAGTACAGACTTTTTTCAGAAGCTTTGATGAAAATGTCATGCTTCTGTTTTTTGACAAGCATTAGAAATACAGGTCATACTTTCCTTACGATTAGAGACAGAAAAACACGTCTTGCTAGTTACGATGGAACATGGCAATGTTTTGAGCACACCTTCAACTCATCCAACAATGGTTTGTTGGTGGCATAAATCATTTGTAACCCTGGATAAAACCCCTTGTTTTGATGGAGATAGTTTCTGTTGCCATCTCTTATCTTTTGCTCCAGATCCTGCAAAGAGCATAACAATTCTGATGACTACATATATATTTATCCAACTTGTATTTTAAAAAACGAATTCAAACATCATATTTTAACATTAAAAGAGGTGGTTTGACAACAATTAATTAACAATGTTTTTAAAGTCAAATATTTACGAGTGTTTGGGTGTTTACAAAAAAAGGTATTACGGGCCTGTTTAAAGTCAAACACTTAAATATGAAACGGCAACTTTTTAGAGTTCAAATGTTTTTTTTTGCCATCTTAAAAGTAAAAGTACATATTGTGGTCAGTGGATTTAATTATGTTAAACTGCTACTTATACTAATACAGACAGTTATTATCAGTGGAACTGTTTTACCTGTTTAACAAACTGCAGGGAGTATTTATACATAGTATGTTGTATCTATACTTTGTTCTGTGTCCTGCTTATACACGGCATAATTTGTTTGTCTTATTTATTAATTATGTGCGTCTTTATTTTTCCGATTGTGACATAAAATAACCCACAATATGATTATGGTTTATCTCCAACACTGGAATGAATTTCTTAGGTTAAATTTATTTAAATATGTAACTCATCAAACCCGACACTCGGAACAGATCAGCCACACCTGACTGAATGGAAATGATGAGAAATGATGTCAAGTGTTTCATCTCTTCGGCTCTCTGACTTTAAATGTTATGCATGACTAAAGTTATTGTGGGAAATAACAGATCAAGAAAAGATAATTATTTGTTGTTGTTGTGTGTGGTCCTTTTGTTGTTCAGATCTACAATGAACATATTTTGAGATGTACCCAAAGAGACTTGGGACGTGCCTTAATATACTTGGGATGTACCCTAAGAGACATGGGACGTGCCCTATTATACTTGGGATGTACCATAAGAGACATGGGACATGCCTTAATATACTTGGGATGTACCCTAAGAGACATGGGACGTGCCCTAATATACTTGGGATGTACCATAAGAGACATGGGACGTGCCCTAATATACTTGGGATGTACCATAAGAGACATGGGACGTGCCCTAATATACTTGGGATGTACCATAAGAGACATGGGACGTGCCCTAATAGACTTGGGATGTACCATAAGAGACATGGGACGTGCCCTAATAGACTTGGGATGTACTCTCAGAAGCTACAGCAGTTCTAGTAGACGAGGTACATCACATCACAGATGTGGAAGAATGGATTAACACATTTTCTGTATCTTCAGCCGTCTGCATATTATTGAATATAAAAGAGCAATTTAATGGTATTGGATTCCTTCCAGTGCCAACACCTGAGTGTGTTTTCATGTCCGCAGACAAGATAACGTACAGGATTTAGAAAATTCAAAATGTGATGATGGTATTTTCAACACATCTGTGATGCTGACTCGTGTCTCAGCCTGGTGTTTATGGAGCGGAGTAATATGTCAGATGAAATGACAAACCATATGTGCATATTTCCATTCTCCAAAAGAAAGGGTGAACAAAATTATTATTCATGAGTCCAAGGAAACTGAAAATCCCACCAGTATTGTTCAATTTTTAATGATGGGATCTAAGGGAAGCTGTTATGAATAAAGCATGTGTGCAAGCGGTTAATATTTCCAATCGTCAATTAATCAATTCATTTTATTGGCATCCATTGTTGTTGAGCACACAATGTTCATACGATCCCATATGTTCTACAAGCAAATGAGTCAGATGGGAAAAATGAACATGTTTGTGTATCAATTCTGATATTTTAATCAAATCATGACAGGCACAGAATAATGCATCTGGATGGATTAATAATTAAATGAAGAAAAAAGTCAGGATCAGAGATGAACATGTTCATCTTAAAGTAAAATCACTTTAAAATCAACACCTGATATTCGTAAATAACAGAATCTACACCATAAAAAAAAAAATGTAAATCCTTCTTTTCATTTAAATGTTTATTGAGAATTTTACAAAATTAACGATGTTATGTTATATTAAAGGGATATTGTAAATGGAGATCATTAAAAGCAAATAGTATAGTATTTTTTACTTAATTCCTACCGTAATATAATTTATTAAATTACTTTTACAATTGAATAAGCCGATTGCATTAAATAATTGCTTTCACACTTTGACAGCTGGGGATTGAATCAACCCTAAACATAATTTGCCACCCTCTCTGAGTGACCTCAGTACATGCAGCACACTAGACTACAAGAAGTCATGATTTTCATCGAGATTTAGTGAGCTACTTTTACAGAACAGGGTGGTGAGAAGCCAGTTGGTCCTCATGTGAAGATGGAGGAAACGCATTTTAAAACTGTTAGTGTGACTGTTATTTGATAACAGATTAACAAATAACAGCTGCTGTAAAATCAAGAATACATTTTTTTATTCTTCTCTTCACCTACAAAGCCTTAATTGGTGAGGCACCATCATATCTTAAGGAGTTTGTAGTACCATATTACCCCACTAGAGTATATAGTACCACACTACCCCACTAGAGGGTTTATGGTACCATATAACCCTACTAGAGTTTATAGTACCCTCGTACCCCACTAAAAAGCTCATAATACCATATTATCCCACTAAATAGCTTGTAGTAACATATTACCCCACTTTAGAGCTCATAGTAACATATCACCCCACTAAGGAGCGTATACTACCATATTACCCCACTAAAAAGAGCTTATAGTACCATATTTTCAACAACAAAAATACATTATGTAATTGAACTGCAACCTCAATATGGTCACAGAGACTTGTGATTTATGTGGAGCAGCAATCCATAATTTATTACATGTTAAAGGACATAAGCAGCATTTTGCTGCTTTTGTGTTGGAATTTTCTTTAGTACCTATGATAATTATATGATAGTATATATGTGGTAAAACAAAGGCGGATGCTGTAAATGTTACAGAGAATATGGAACTACACAGTACCTTAACGGACTTCTTGTAGCAGCATCGTACTCATTGCATATTAGAACTGCCATCGTTAAGTAGCAAGATTGTTATGATTTGTCTTCGACCCCAATTGCACGACAACAGACTGTTACCGTTTAGCCGGGAAAGCACGGCGTAATTTATTTCAATACAATAAAGTTCAAAGAAAACAAAAGAAATACTGCCTCCTTAATCTGGCAAAGGGAAGCACGCAAACAAAAACAAAAACTCACTCTTGAAAAGTCACTCTACGATAATCCCAAAAAAAACACTGACATAAAAAAAACTCCAGGGTTTGACTGAGCTCTCCTATTGAGCTTCAAGAACGAACTCGTAGCGAGCTACTGGCAGTCCTTCTATTTACTCCCTTTCTAACGAGCTACAGCTGCGACGTGCAGAGTGGCTTCAGGTGTGCTCTGGAGGTGGGGCCCCGGCTGGCTGAGTCCTAACAATACCCTCCCCTCTACGGTAGCCACCTGGCGACTTGCCAGGTTTGTCGGGATGGGCCTGATAAAAGTCCGTCAGAAGCCCCGGGTCCATGATGAGCTTGCGGGACACCCAGCTCCGTTCCTCCGGGCCATAGCCCTCCCAGTCCACCAGGAACTGGTACCCTCGTCCTCGACGCCGAACGTCCATCAGTCGGCGGACCCTCCACTGAGGGTGCCCATCTACGATTGTAGGTGGAGGTGGATCAGGGGCAGGCGGCATCAGGGGACTGAGGGAGACAGGCTTAATCCTCGATACGTGGAACACGGGGATGTATGTGCATGGAAGCCGGAAGTCTCAGCTTCACTGCCGCAGGGCTGAGCACCCTGGTGATCTCATAAGGGCCCACGAAACGGGGACCCAGCTTTTTGGCGGCCGACTGGAGGGGAAGATCCTTGGCGGACAGCCAAACTCTCTGCACTGGGTGGTATTTCGGAGCTGGGTTCCGGCGACTGTTGGCCCCCTGGCGGCCACGTTCCGTCGCTCGGAGTAGGGCGGCTCTGGTGACCTCCCAGATGCGACGACATCTGTCCAGATGGGTCTGCACGGAGGGAACTGCCACCTCTGGTTGCTGTGCAGAAAACAGCGGTGGCTGGTACCCCAGAGATACCTCGAAGGGGGAGAGGCCCGTGGCAGAGCTGACCAGGGAGTTGATGGAGTACTCGACCCAGGGAAGGAACCGACTCCAGGAGGATGGGTTCCTGGCAGCCACACAGCGGAGTGCCGACTCCACGCTCTGGTTCATCCTCTCCGTCTGCCCGTTAGTCTGTGGGTGATAACCAGAGGAGAGACTGACAGAGGCGCCCAACCCCTTGAAGAATGCTCGCCATACCTTGGATGTGAACTGGGGTCCTCGATCCGAGACGACATCCTGGGGAAGACCATGGAGCCGGAACACCTGGCTCATCAGGAGGTCCGCCGTCTCTGCTGCCGAAGGGAGCTTGGGGAGGGCCACTAAGTGCACCCCCTTACTGAACCGATCCACTACAGTCAGTATCACCGTCTTACCCTGAGAGGACGGTAGTCCAGACACAAAGTCCAAAGCCACGTGGGACCAGGGGCGGCTAGGAACAGGAAGGGGTTGCAGTAGCCCGGCGGGTGCCTGGTGAGAGGCCTTGCTGCGGGCACAAACGGGGCAGGCCAGCACAAAGTCCTTCACCTCTCTCCTCATAGTAGGCCACCAGAAACGCCGAGCCAGGAAGGTGAAGGTGCGTTGAACCCCGGGATGGCAGGCAAACTGGCTGGTGTGGCCCCACTGAAGCACGCGGGATCTGACAGGTTCCGGGACGAGCAGCCGGCACGGGGGCACGCCACTTGGAGCAGGATGGGAGCGCAACGCCTTTCTTACAACGGTCTCAATGCCCCAGGCCACCACGCCAACCACCTTGGCCTCGGGGACGATGGGAACCGACTCCTCAGTGGTCCGCCTCCCTTGGTGTAGACGGGACAGGGCATCCGCCTTAATGTTGCGGGAACCGCAACGATAGGTCAGGGAGAAATCAAATCGACTGAGGAAGCCAGCCCAACGAGCCTGTCGCCCGTTGAGACGCTTGGTCGCCCGGATGAATGTCAAGTTCTTATGGTCTGTCCAGATGGTGAATGGCTGCTCCGCCCCCTCCAGCCAATGGCGCCACTCCTCCAGAGCAGCTACCACTGCCAGCAACTCCCGATTCCCGATGTCGTAGTTCTCCTCTGCGGGAAGAAAACGTCGAGAAGAACGCACAGGGGTGTACCTTTTGATCCGCCACCGACCGTTGGGAGAGGACCGCCCCCAACCCGGTGTCTGAGGCGTCTACCTCCACAATGAACTGCCTCTTTGGGTCGGGGTGGAGCAGAACTGGGGCGCTGGTGAACCTCCCCTTAAGGGACAGAAATGCAGCGTCGGTAGCTGGGGACCAGATGAACGGCTGGGAGGGAGAGGTCAGCCTGGTGAGAGGTTCTGCCACACTGCTGTAGTTTCGGATGAACCTTCTGTAAAAGTTTGTGAATCCGAGGAAGCTCTGCAACTCCCTTCGCGATGTGGGGGTTGGCCAGTCCACCACAGCCTTGATCTTGCGGGGGTCGGCCCGAGTCTGCCCCTTCTCCACGATGAAACCCAGGTAGTCGACAGAGGCAGAGTGGAATCGACATTTCTCAGCCTTGACGAAGAGCCGATTGAGGAGGAGACGCTTGAGCACAGGGCGAACGTGCTGGACGTGCTCCTCGAGGTTCCTGGAGAAGACCAAGATGTCGTCGAGGTACACAACCACGAAGACATCCAGCATGTCGCGGAGCACGTCGTTCATGAGTGCCTGAAATACCCCCGGGGCATTGGTAAGGCCGAATGGCATTACCCGATACTCATAGTGCCCTTGTGGTGTCTTGAAGGCGGTCTTCCACTCGTCCCCTTTCCTGATCCGAACCAAGTGGTAGGCGCTCCGGAGATCCAGCTTCGTAAAGATAGTAGCCTGGGTGAGGGGAAGAGGGTACTTATTCTTGACAGTAATGTCGTTCAGTTGGCGATAGTCAATGCAGGGTCGGAGACCCCCGTCCTTCTTCTTCACAAAGAAGAAACCCGCTGCCACCGGGGAGGACGAAGGCCGAATGAGCCCTGCTGCCACTGACTGAGATGTAGTCATCCATAGCGGCCTTCTCTGGTATGGACAGGTTGTACAGTCGACTGCTGGGAAGGGGAGCCCCAGCACGGAGGTCGATCGCGCAGTCGTATGGCCTATGCGGAGGGAGGGACTGAGCCCGGGTCTTGCTAAAAACCTCTCTTAGGTCATGGTACTCCTGAGGGATAGAAGAAACGTCCGGGGGAGGGGCACTGGGATTCGACCGGGGTGATGGGCCAGTCGCTGCCTGGAGACACTGGGCGTGACAGGAGGCACTCCACTCCAGGATAGTTCCAGAGGACCAGGCAACGTGTGGCTCATGCTGTATGAGCCAGGGGTGCCCCAGAATCACTGGAACCAACGGGGACTGGATTAGGTAGAACTGGCGGGTCTCCACGTGGTTCCCCGCCACAGTGAGGGAGATGGGATGGGTGCACTGGGTGATGCGGGCCAGAGGGCGGTTGTCTAGTGCAAAGGCCTCCACGGGCTCCTCCAGTGTCTTAGACGGAATGTTAGCCTGGGCAGCGAACTCCGAGTCCAGGAAACAATCATCCGCCCCAGAATCGAGGAGGGCCCCCACCGTAATCCGCTGATCCGCCCAGGCCAGGGTAACACTAACCCGCCGGTTCGGTGGTGTAGGACTACGGGAACAGGAAAGGTGGCTCACTAGGAACTCCCGGGGTCCTGGTGAGTGTAAGGTATTCTCGAAACTGGGGCACTACGCAGATGGTGGAAAAACAGGCTTCCGGACGCGCATGGATTAAGTTATCAGCATTTAATGGCAGAAAGTGAATCAAACATTCAACGCGCTCTATCCTCGTGTCCAGGCTGCAGGCTCCCGGCACCTTCCGGACGCACAACCTTCCCTTCGGGGCTTACCTGAGAAAAGAGAAAGATCCCTCTACAAACACGCAGTCATATACTCTTCCTGTTTTCGGTCTAACGTCACTTCCGGTTCCAGTCGCTTTCACAATAAGATTCCCGTCTTGTAAAGTCACCTTCACAATAAAAGTCTCTTGTAATTGTGAGTCACTTCACGGATTTCAACCGGCTTCGTCAATGTATTATACTAACATACAGTCACTCTCATGCAATATACATTAATTCTTGCCATTTACATTTGCATAGAGTAAACATTACCCCTATGCTTCATAATACATTAATAACAATATCAATATTCTCCTTAATATTGTCTATTATAATATATTTCTATATGTATTAATTTAAACCATAAGACCTCTGCAGATGTTTATCAAAATAAACTATTACAACTTAACATGAGCCTAATCTTTTGGCCGGATGGGGCAGCCGCTGACGCGATGTCCCCTCTGGCCACAAAAGAGACATAGCCCTGTCCTGAATCGGGCCTCCCGTTCGGCTGGGCTAAGGCGCGCACGGCCCAGCTGCATGGGTTCCTCCTCGGTTGCCGTCTGCGAGGTGGGAGGTCGGGAGGGGCTAGGGAAAAACGAGTGAGTGGGGGTCGGGTTCCTCTCCCGTGTACTGGGGACTTGAGGGATAGGAAGGGATCCCCGGAGGACTTGCTCCCGCCTCCTCTCACTGAGGCGTCCATCGATGCGGATGGTGAGGTTGATGAGGTCATCGAGGGAGGTGGGCTCCTCCCGTGTAGCTAGCTGGTCTCTCACCGCTTCGCTGAGTCCTCTTCGGAAGTTAACCCGAAGGGCAGGGTCATTCCACCCGCTCTCCGCAGCGGCCAATCTGAACTCCACCGAGTAGTCCGCCACTCGGCCACTGCCCTGCTGGATGCTGACCAACCGGGCACCGGGGTCCTGACCCCTGGCTGGATGGTGGAACACCTTACGGAGCTCGGCCACGAAGTCCCTGTAGGAGTGCCGGAAGCTGGCACCCATGGACCAGGAAAGAGCAGCCCACTGGGCTGCCCGGCCCGTGAGCAGGTTAGTCACATACGCGACTCGAGCAGCGTCCGAGGTGAACCGGCTTGGTTGGTGAACGAAGACCAACTCGCACTGCATCAAGAAAGTGGCACAGGTCTCAAAATCACCCTCGAATGGTTGTGGGCTGGAAAGGCAGGGCTCCCGGGGTACTGGGTCGAAACCGGCAGGGCTAACCGGGAAGGGATCCACGGGAGGTGGACTCCCTGCGCCCCTAGGCACCGGATGGTCCAGCGGCTGGGTGGTGCATGCCGCCGTCAACGCCTGCAGCTGGAGTATGATCTCCGCTTGCTGGGCTGCCAATGCTGCCTGCTGACGAGTCAGCCTCTCCATCAAAACATGGAGTGGTTGGACTTGTCCCTGCAGGTTCTGCACGGCAATGGCGGCCGCCTCCAGCTGGTGAGTGTGGTTGTCCGTCAGCTGACGCTGTCTCTCTAGGACAACCTGAAAAGAGTCCTGATCTGTGTCGGCTGGGGTCGTCAGGGCGAGTTCGTACTGTTATGATTTGTCTTCGACCCCAATTGCACGACAACAGACTGTTACCGTTTAGCCGGGAAAGCACGGCGTAATTTATTTCAATACAATAAAGTTCAAAGAAAACAAAAGAAAAACTGCCTCCTTAATCTGGCAAAGGGAAGCACGCAAACAAAAACAAAAACTCACTCTTGAAAAGTCACTCTACGATAATCCCAAAAAAAACACTGACATCAAAAAAACTCCAGGGTTTGACTGAGCTCTCCTATTGAGCTTCAAGAACGAACTCGCAGCGAGCTTCTTCTTCTTTTTAAGTTTTTAGGCGGATGGCATCCAGTGAACGGTGCATTTCCGCCACCTGCTGTAGTGGAGTGTGGACCAGAGTACCCTATCCCCTTACAAAACCAAACAAACAAAACCAAACTCAAAAAATATATATATATACCCACAAAACAAAAGCAATAAACCAAACAAAACAAAAGGGAGATTCAAAAATGTCAGTGCTTTAAATTCTATTACTTAATCCTGTTTCTTTCAAATATTGTAATACCTGTCCTGCCCCCAAATTTAACGCATCTGTTAGATTTAGTTCCTCCACTCCCAGCTTCCTCTTCAACCTGTGTCTCAAGCGTGTATTTCTGACAATGACAAATTATATGTTCTACAGAATCTGGTACTTGACAGTGCTCACATAGTCCTGTTGGGTGCTCGCAGCGAGCTACTGGCAGTCCTTCTATTTACTCCCTTTCTAACGAGCTACAGCTGCGACGTGCAGAGTGGCTTCAGGTGTGCTCTGGAGGTGGGGCCCCGGCTGGCTGAGTCCTAACAAAGATAGACATGTACATAGAACATCAATACCCCCCCCCCCCCATGAAAATCAAGCAGATCGTTGTCTTTCAGTTTTACACGAGGTAGTCGATGCTGAGAGCTGCGATCTAAATTGTTGACCATTTCGTTTTGGGGATCATCCAAGTTGGCGTCATTAAAGAATTATTTCCACAGGGAAAACCCCCGATATCTCCCCTTCTGATCAATGCTGACTGTGCATTCAATCATAAGCATGCGTCCATTCCACCCGCAGCACAAAGCAATTACAAATGGCTGTTTGTGAATTGAAAACAGGGAAGAGCTCTAGTGGCGGCTTTTGCAAACGGATTCACTTTCAAGCTCAAATTAATGGAGCTCCTAGCTCGATAGAAATTATATTTAACATCGTATTTTCATAATAACCTCCGTGAGCTGAATCTTGAAAAGTCATTTTTGGAAAACATTGTTGGTAGTCTGAGGATCTGAATTTTTAAAACACTAAAATCAGACATCCATATTGGGATGGAAAGAAATCTACTGGAAAAATGTAGGAACAAACAGTAAAACTAGTTATGTAAACATATTTTAGTTTTGCGTTCTTGTGATCTTGTTGCCTGGGAACCAGACGAATCTGTAACTTCATATTTTATTTGTTCTTGCAGTTTGTTCTTATGACACTTAAGGCCGTCCTGTCGTATGTTTTGCCCGTATAGTATAGCTTGTGGTAATTGCTGTTTTGGTATGTTTAGGAGCTGATGTATGGATGTCGTCAGCAGGAATAAAACCTGGAAAAATAAACCTGCAGACTCGACATCTTCCTTGCCCAAGACAAGTCCGTTACACCAACACATGCTTCAGGCCAAGGACCCCCAAACTGATAGAGATGGAGCAGGGACCCCCTACTGTATGTTATACACAATTATCGTGCCACTGCCGTTCATAAATGTACCTGATCAACTGTCAACTGTAGGATACTCATGGGCGTATGCATGATTATCCTGCGATGCATGCATACAATACTAAATTATTAATGTAGATTCATGTTTTATCATATATGAAGGGGACAGTGAATCCTCAAGCCATAAGCGAGGCACACATCTAGTCCCACATTAGTGAGACGTCTGACCCCGATGAGTAGCACACACAACTCATCTATCCTTGGATGGATGGAGGTTGCCAGGTCAGACCAGCCTGAGGCCTGTATTGGTTTTTCCGCAGGTAGTCAAGTGAAGGAAAATCCACTTTGGCAAAGATATCTAGTTGCAAAGGGCAAAAGGCTCACCGGAGCGTTTGCTGCCATTTGTGGAAAGCCTTTCTGGCAAGACATCCAGAACTGTGTTTTTTAGTTTCATATGGATAGTTCACCGTCAGGGTGAGCCGGCTGCGGCGTCTATGAGTGGAAACTATATCCGCCTCAGAAAAGTAGTTCCTGAGTTACCAGTCGAGCGCCGCCAAGTGTTATCGACGAGAGAGCTCAGCAGAATCTCACTGACATAGTATTCAATTCAATTCAGTTTATTTGTATAGCCCATTCTCACAAATTACAAATTCCCCTCAGAGTGCTTTACAATCTGTACACATAGACATCCCTGACCTTTGACCTCACATGGGATCAGGAACAACTCCCAAACAACCCTTCAGGGTAAAAGGTAAGAACCCTTGAGAGAACAGAGGAGGATCCCTCTCCAGGATGGACAGGTGTCATAGATGTCATGTGACCAGAAGGAATCATTACACACTCATTAAAACACATTCAATGAGTATGACAGAGTGTATGAATAGTTGGTATATTCCACGATCCAGACCTGCATGATCCATCAGGCAGATGGAGGTAGAGAGGAGGAGTGGGCGGGGCATCAGCAGCGCCATGGCATATATAAAATATTCTGATTATTTTGAGTAAGCCTTCTATCCTTGCAAATAAGTTTATTCAAGAAATATGAGTAAGAAACTCAGCTTTGAGAAGTGCAGCCAAGTAATAACTCCCAAATAAAGCCATCGGAGCTCAGACTGGTGCAGGAGGCCGTGTGAGCGCTCCTGATTCTATTGACAACTTTTATTAAAGTCAATATCATTCCCATACATTAGATTTTACACAAGTCAATTTCTGAAGGCAATATTAAATCCTTTAAGTGTGTGACTGTTTCTTGTGGGCAATCCCAAGAGCAATTTGATAAGAGCCTTGTTACGAAGCTAGCTCGCCAACTTTGGCTGGTTTTCCCATCAATGTATGTCGACCTTGGAGGGATTTGAGCCTTTTGGAAGTAATCAACCGGTTTGTCCTTTATTGTCTTCCTGTTGTCTCCAAGTGACCTGCGGAAGTATTTCAAAGACACAAAATGGTTCCAAAGAGATGGAAACGTCAAGAGACATATGTGGGGCCCTCAGTCACAATGGACACAATATCACAAACTGGATATTGACCCCCCAGTATTTTCATGTATTTCTTCTTTTTATTGATTGTTAATTGTTTCATGTATTCTCCTGGCATGTGTGTATCTGCAATTGTGTGACAGGTTAATACTGGTTAGGATGAGTAAAGCTCATACGGGCATTTAGGTCAGCTCAGGGGTCCTTCAGGAAGAAAGCGAGGGAAAACGCTACGCTAGTAATGAGCTAGTTATAGACCAGCAGTCTGAGTGTGATGTGTTTCTGTGCTTTCAGTTGGTATCAACCCCGTACACACCTGGATGTCCAAGTGTGCAACACAAACAATGACAGTTATACCAAACTACTTCAAAAAGACTACAAATAACTGCAAAACAGTTTTAAAGAGACAAACTACGACACAGATCCAAAACTATTCCAAAGAGATGCATAATGACTACAAAGAGACATAAAATGAACCGCAGAGACACAGAATGACCACAACGATGATGAACAGGGGCCAGAAAGTGGCAAAGAGACACTCAATGGATCCAAAGAGATGGAAACACTTTTAAAAGAGACAACAAACTACTACCGGGGTTCCTACGGTCATGGAAAACCTGGTAAAGTCATGGAAAAATCACAAACTTTTGGAAAAGTCATGGACATTTGTTATATTCACATGTTCATTTATGCCGAGTTTGAAATAATGAATGTTTTAGACACAAAAAATATAAGCCGGCAGACGCTCTCATACTGGCGGCGCAATTTTTTCTTTTTTCGCGTTGCAAGTGAACGCACCTTAACTGGAAAGTTCGCTGGTCATTTGTTTCATTTAATGTATACTGTATGCTTTGGAATTGTTTAAATACCGAGATTTCATTTTTGTCATGGAAATTTGGTTTAAAGTCCTGGAAGTCCACTGGTCAACATATGTAAGAACCCTGCACTACACAGAGATCCGAAACTATTCCACAGACACAGAACGACCACAACGACGATGAACAGGGGCCAAAAACAATATCAAAGAACTCAAAATGACCACAACAGATCTGTGTCTCCCTTCATGGAGGGGAGGTGGTGAGTCTTAGAATCCGGCCGTGCTATAAAAAGCTGTATCTCGAGGTTTTCTATTTATCTCCCCCCCCACTGGTAAGCTTGATTAGACTCATCAGCCCCAAACAGCCCCTCCCTGGCCCACGAGAGGGAAGAGGCTCATCAGGTGATGCTTGTGTTCAGCCTCGGGCGCTGTGGATAAATGAGGATGATTTGATCGGTCCACATTTTTAATCAGACGTCTGAACTGCGATGGTTGTTCTCGGTTGTGCTGCGATGGTATTTGTTTCGCTGATCTGAGGTCAGCTGGAGGTTGAAGCCCTTCTCTCTCCGCTATTGGCCACTTGCATAGCAGTGATGTACCTGTGGCTGAACACGGACGTATCCACCTTGACCCGTCCCAGTGTCCCGGCTGAGCCAAGGAGGCTGTGTCATGGGGATTTGATATATTCTTCATTGTATCCTCTTTGACACTCTGGGAAAGAAAACAATCACTCGTGGAGACAGATTATAACAGGATGAAGCCTGATTGATGGGTGTTATAATTCACAGGGTTTTGTGCTGAACCAGAACCATATGGGCCAGACTCTCTCCTTCAGTACATTTAGAGCTGTTCTTCATGACATGTTGAGGTATTACTTTTGTCCACAGGTGCCGTCAAATCATCACCAAATGAAAGCTCCAAGATTAACTTTAGCTTGTAATATCGTAGTTCTTATTAACCATTGATGTGAGGATCGATCCAAAAGGAATGCCATATGGTATTACATTTGTACCTCCATAGAATTATTAATGAATCTCAATTCCGATTCCTTTGAATTAAGATGGACGTCACATTTTCCCCCCCAAACATCGAACCGCCGCTCCTCTGGTTTTAGGACGACCCGGTCGCTCACCGTGAGCCACAGGTCACCACAATTGTTTTGGAACCACATTTCCTCTGGACGAGTGGTCAAGTGTTGCTTCCAGTTTCCCTCTTTTCTTTAAAATGGTACATCAGGTTAAAAGGGATTTTTGAAAAGTCACACTGCTACACAATCTCCCCTCCAGGTTCAATAAAGTTAATCTTACCCGTTAACCCCAATGATCATGAAGAGAGAACCCCATAAATGCTTCTGAAACGGAGACCAGTGACATTTACCCTGACGTTGATGGTGCATGTTACGGCTGTGTCTGTGTGTGTGTGTGTGTGTGGCAATCTCTCCCAGTGTTGCCAGGTCCGTGGTTTTCCCGCGGAATTGGGCTACTTTTGAAGTGTTGCCGCGGGTTGAATTTTTTGTCCGCTGGTTCGGGTAGACCTATTTTGCATGCAAATTACATGAATATCTTTAAATAAACTGACTCCAGATCAGCACGTACACACATGGACATGGGACACGCCCACATACACACACTTTAAAAGCAGTGTATATGGTTTGGCACGGGCATATTTTGAGTTCTGATATTGGGCTGGTTTTATTGGCCATTGGGCTGGTTTTGTCACAGACCTGGCAACCCTGATCTCTCCCCAGACTGGATTGTGGACAGGCAAAGGAACAGCCTGCCGAACCAAATGAGAGAGAGAAAAATATCATAGGATGGAAAACCTGGAAAAGTCATTACATTTTAAAATGGTTATTGTTTTTGGAAACATTATTGATATTTGTAATATTCCCATTTTCATGTACGTAGTTTGATTAAAAGAATAAACATTTATATAAATATTAACGTATGTATACACCGAGAATTCACAACATGTTGGGTCATGGAAATTTGGTTTCAAGCCCTGGAAAATATGTTAAATTCACATCTTCATTTACATTGAGTTTCAAATTAATAATATATTTTTTAAAGAAAGACGCTTAAAATCGAAGCCGGTATACGCTCTCGTACTCGAGGTGCCATTTTCTTTTTTTCCGCACCATAACTGAAAAGTTGGGTGGCCATAGCGACAGCAACTCGGGGATAATCCACTAGCATGTAATACCGAGAGTTCACATAATGTTTGGTGATGGAAATGTGGTTTAAAGTCCCTGGAAGTCCATCGGTCGACACGTGTGTGTGTGTGTGTGTGTGTGTGTGTGAGAGCCCGGTTAGAGTAACCATCTGCACACCTGGCTTCAGTCCACACCGATTGTTCTTGGTGCGGCGTTCCCTCTCTTCTCCTCATTCATGTTTTCTTGGTGTCTTCCATATAAAAAGCCTCTTGGAAGTTCCTCTCCTTTAAGTGGCACATTAAAGAAATCACACACAGGAAGCGGCGCTGCTCGTGTTTACCGGTTCTCTCCAGATATTATAATCCCCCAGTATTAACGTTACCCTCCTCCTCCACTCCTTTTCTCGGCCCCTCGGTTGTCTTTGCTATTATTCCATCTCTAAAAAAAAAAAAAAAAGGCAAGAGAGCGAAAATATTCCATTATGTCGTCCGTTGTATCGTTTTCATGTGTGCGCTTGGCAGGCCGGCTTATGAATACAAATTCAGTTTAGTGGCCGGCGCCGCCGGTGATGCCCCCATCTATTCTTCTCTGGGAACAATGGTGGGACTCGTGGCTCTGCACCCACAGTACGTCTGGTGCTTGACCTTCTTCCCTTTCCGTCACACGCGCTGTACGAGACGCCGTCCCGGGTGCTTTTTTTTGCCAGGTAAATGAGGCAGAGCCGAGCGGCCGATATGAAGATGAGCCGCGGCTGGCGGGGCCACGGGGTGGGATTGAAGGCTCGGCTTTGGGAATGCATTTTAAATGTTGATGTGTTTTTTCTTACCGCCTGCAGCATTGATCTGCAAAGCAAAGACCGAAATCCAGCCACGCAGACCAACTGAACAATGACGGATGTTTAGGAAAGCGCCGCCGGCTTCCAGTTTCAAACCCATCCGCCGACAGCCAAGAAGAAACCACGAAGACTTTCACATCAATAAGAACGATTTGACATCTATTGTGGCGTCGCAGCGTCGTGGAGCGCTGCCACGCGCCACACATTCAATCCAGTTTATGTGTATAGCCCAGCCTCACAAATTACAAATGTGTCTCAGAGGTCTTTACAATCTGTACATAGACATCCCTGACCTTTTACCTCACATCGGATCAGGAACAACTCCCAAACAACCCTTCAGGGTAAACAAGTGAAGAACCCTTCAGGAGAACTGAGGAGGATCCCTCTCCAGGATGGACAGAACAATAGATGTCATGTGTACAGAAGGAATCATTAGAGTTAAAACACATGCAATGAATATGACAGAGTAGATGAAGCACGGTGGCTCAGTGGTTAGCACTGTCGCCTCACAGCAAGAAGGCCCTGGGTTCGTATCCCGGTTGTTCCAGGTTCTTTCTGTGTGGAGTTTGCATGTTCTCATGTTCTCCTCGTGTCTGCGTGGGTTTACTCCGGGTCCTCCGGTTTCCCCCACCATCATAATGACATGCACCGCAGCCTCACCCCGGTTCGTATGGATGTGAATGAATGTTGGTGGTGGGGGAGGGGCCGTAGGTGCTGATTGGTGGAGGGGCCGTAGGTGCTGATTGGGAGAGGGGCCGTAGGCGCTAATTGGCAGCCTTGCTTCCGTCAGTCTGCCCCAGGGCAGCTGTGGCTACTGATGTAGCTTACCACCACCGGTATGACTGTGTGTGTATGACGACTGGACTCTGTAAGCGACTTCGGGTATTTAGAGAAGCGCTATATACAATTCAAGGTTATTATTATTATTATTATTATAGTTGGTAGTCGGCATATTCCACGATCCAGACCTCCATGATCCATCAAGCAGATGGAGGTAGAGAGGAGTAGTGGGCGGGGCATCAGCAGCGCCATGGCATCAGACCCAGCCAGGTCCAATGGACCCTATGAAACGTGAAGTCACAAAGACTCTGGAGAGGAAGCAGTTAATGTGCAATAGAGGTGAAAATGCATCCATAAGTAGGTAGAGAAGAGGAGAGAGGTGCTCAGTGTATCCTAGAGGAGATAGGAGCTCAGTGTATCCTAGAGGAGAGAGGTGCTCAGTGTATCCTAGAGGAGATAGGAGCTCAGTGTATCCTAGAGGAGCGAGGTGCTCAGTGTATCCTAGAGGAGAGAGGAGCTCAGTGTATCCTAGAGGAGAGAGGAGCTCAGTGTATCCTAGAGGAGATAGGAGCTCAGTGTATCCTAGAGGAGAGAGGTGCTCAGTGTATCCTAGAGGAGAGGAGCTCAGTGTATCCTAGAGGAGAGAGGAGCTCAGTGTATCCTAGAGGAGATAGGAGCTCAGTGTATCCTAGAGGAGAGAGGTGCTCAGTGTATCCTAGAGGAGAGGAGCTCAGTGTATCCTAGAGGAGAGAGGTGCTCAGTGTATCCTAGAGGAGAGGTGCTCAGTGTATCCTAGAGGAGAGAGGTGCTCAGTGTATCCTAGAGGAGATAGGAGCTCAGTGTATCCTAGAGGAGAGAGGTGCTCAGTGTATCCTAGAGGAGATAGGAGCTCAGTGTATCCTAGAGGAGAGAGGTGCTCAGTGTATCCTAGAGGAGAGAGGAGCTCAGTGTATCCTAGAGGAGAGAGGAGCTCAGTGTATCCTAGAGGAGAGAGGTGCTCAGTGTATCCTAGAGGAGAGAGAAGCTCAGTGTATCCTAGAGGAGAGAGGAGCTCAGTGTATCCTAGAGGAGAGAGGTGCTCAGTGTATCCTAGAGGAGAGGTGCTCAGTGTATCCTAGAGGAGAGAGGAGCTCAGTGTATCCTAGAGGAGAGGAGCTCAGTGTATCCTAGAGGAGAGAGGAGCTCAGTGTATCCTAAGCATCCCCCAGCAGCCTCTCAGCCTCTAGCAGCATCTCTAGGGGCGATACATTTCAACAGTATGCTACTAGCTAACGGGGAGTACTGCTGGCTGGCTGATTGAGGCCAATTGGAGACCCCAACCCCACAGCTAACACTCCATATTATATTTTGTATTCGCCCACAGTTTTCATGGAGCCATTATCTAGTCGGCCTCAGTTTGAAATGCATCGACGTAGTACGAGTTTAGATTATGAACAAGTCGCCCTTCGGTGTTTCTCACTAAGATGAACTGATGGTGGAGGAGCTCCATCCTTTGCGGTCGCGTCCATTGCTGTGATGGTTGGAACCGCAACTCGGCTTCCGCGTAATGAACTCAGGATAAAGCCAATTATTGTGGACACAGTAAACCATCAATCTCTTTTACATTTTTAAAAGCCTCCCAAATACATTTTTTTCCTGTTGGGACTAGTTTCATTAGCAAATGCAAATTAATCTCCTTTTTTTATTTAATTTTTTTCTACAGTTGTATGACGAGCACCGGACACAAATGAGCTCCCTCTGCGGCCGGAAGGCATTCAAAGAATACGGGACTTTTTCTTTCCTCTTGTAATGGGACTTTCAAATAAATCATTCATAGCAGCGAGCTAAATTAAATGCATTACATTTTTACAATGATGCCTTTTAACCCGCTGTGCGGATGGGAGCAGGCCGTTCACACCGCTCTGCTGGATTTACTCAACACAATGTAAAGAAATGACTGCCGCACAATGCAGCCCTTTTTTTTTGGTAATGATTTTGGGATGGAAGCAGACAGCTCCAAGGGTTGTTTAAGCCGCCGTATGTAAAGACGAGGGATATGCCTCCTGCTCTATTACAGATGTTTGATCACAAGGACATTTGGTTTCTTCTTTTTCTCGTTTCCCTTGCACTCGTTTCGCCCCCCAGAGCCGTCGTGTGTTTGTTTGGCTGTGATGGAGAAGAACGGCTGCATTGTGATGGCCGGCTTCCAGCTCTGATGTAAGGGCTCCGTCGCTCAGCACAGATTACTGTGGTTTTGTTGTCGCTCAAAACTGACTGAGAATAAATATTCATTTTTCGTTGGCTTATACAGTATTTGCTTTCTGATGTATTTGCTGTCATGTTTGTTTACACACCCCCGTCAGAGCAGAGCAGCCGGGCCGGAGGCGGTCACACCGTTAGCTAGTGAGTACGGTTCAGCGTCTACCGTTAGCTGTGGAGTACGGTTCAGCTTCTACCGTTAGCTGATGAGTACGGTTTAGCTTCTACCGTTAGCTGATGAGTAGGGTTCAGCTTCTACCGTTAGCTTTGAATATAATCATAACTATAAATCATCCTGAATCTAGAAGTTCTTGGATTCGCCACCGGGCCTCCAATCCATCGAATACGCTTTTAAGGAGGCAACACATGTGCTCTAAAATTAGAATCGAGCACCTCACCATTTTTATTTGTTGATGAACGTTCATCCATCTGGCCTCCTGCCAAAGGCCTCAAATGAAAAGCTTTTTTATGAACAGACATTACGTCCTACGCCGACATCCCTTCACACAGTTTGCCTTTCTATAAAGTATCAACAAGCTAAATAATTTAGTTTGGAACAAATGAGCACTTCTTGTATTCAGTCCGTCATGAGAACCTCTTTTGAACCCGGTTGTCGCTCCGCAGCCGAAGAGCCGATCCCATGAATAAAAAGAAAAGTGACGTTATAATCTTTAGGATCTAACGTTCATTTCTGTGAACGCTTCCATTTGTATCTTTAAAAAAAAGTAAGCGTGTCAATGGATTTTTGCTGTGCATGATTTGGATCCACGGGAGTTCCGAGCTAACGTTGTTTTGGCGCCCTCTTCACCGTTACCCAATTACAACTAGTTTAAACACGAAAGACAGAAAAATGTAATGTAAAAGAAAATTCAGACAACAATGTTTCTAAATATTTCTACTTCATGAAATAATATCAGCTGGTTACATCATCACTGTTTGTTTTGCATTGTGAGCTGCAGTACATGTTGCGGCCTCTAGGAGCCACCAGTGTGCCTTTAGACTCTTGCTTCCTCCTTGTGGTTCTTCTCTAACTCCTCCCGCCTCTCATAATTCAAACATTTCGGGTTCGTCCACATCGGCTCTTCATCTCTTTTTTGTTGTCTCCATATTTTCTCTTATCAAATTAAATATTTTCTCTGACTCCTTTTTCCTTTCTCGTATCTAATGTATTCATGTTTGCTTTGTCCTCCCTATAATTACGTGTAGACGCCCTCATGCAGTAACACACACACACACACACACACACAAATAGCCTCATAGCAGCAAATCGGTGTGCGATGCATGATAAAGGAGAAGTTGAGTGCGTGACATCGGCCCGCCCCCATATGTTGCAAGTGCTAAGAGGTAACGATGCTATTTGCATTGCTTTCTAATGCCAGTGAAAGCTGTTTGTGGGACACGCTGTAATTTGAAAGGTTAATGCACTGCAGGAATAGAACATGAGTGGGTTTGATAATCACAGGCAAACAACAGACTGCTGATACACCATGTACACCAGGAGGCAACTGCGAGTGAAAGACTGAACATTTGTTCAGGCAAATGAATAAAACAAAGATCAGCTGAAGGGAGTTGAACTGGAGCTACGGGGCTCTAATCCGAGTCTAAAAATGAGATGTGAAGCCCCTACGAGGCTCTAATCCGAGTTTAAAGATGAGATATGAAGCCCCTACAAGGCTCTAATCCGAGTTTAAAGATAACATATGAAGCCCTGACGAGGCTCTAATCCGAGTTTAAAGATAACATATGAAGCCGCTACGAGGCTCTAATCCGAGTTGAAAGATGCACCAGGTGCAATTTTCTGGTCTGACGATCTAATTTGTTTTAAATCTGACCTGCATGTATAGATTTTTTTCCAATATAACTTTTCTGCCTAGGAAGTAAAAAAAAAATTGGAATTGACAGCAAAGCTACAAACGTCACGAACAGAATCATCCCCAAAAAAATTATGTCAGTCAAATTAAACCCTCAATAAATCTATTGCATTCTATTACATTCTTATTGCTTTGCTGTGTTGTATTAATCTTTAATGGTTATTTGCATTAAACAGACATTTTTTTTATTTTGTATAAATTCAACTAAATATAAAAAATATAATTAATTAAATAAACAAAATGCATTTTAAATAAATAAATGGTGTTGAAATACATTCTAGTTTTTTTACTTCAATATTTGTTTGGACTGAAATCTCAGGTTCGGTTCTACCGGTTCTTTCTGTTGGTCCCCAAAACATTTCATGGACTTGGATCAAGCCAGTCGAAATAAAATGCTCTCCAATATGTATGTTTGCAAAACCTTTTCTCTAATATCTGTCGAGTAAAGTTTATAAATGATAATCTGAGTCTCCCCCGTGTGTCTTTGATCTCCTTCCTATAGGAGCGGCTCTCGCTCACAGCATGTGCCGCTCCTCTGTTCACAAGCCACTGAAGACGCTACGTATGGAGGACTCAAAATGACTTGAGTATAAATAAATAAATGCATGAATAAATAAATAAATGCTTAAATAAATGTATAAATAAATAAAGGTATAAATAAATATAGGAATTAATAAATATAAGTTATAAATCAACAGGACATCATTAAATAAATATATCTCTACATTTCTGTATTTCTTCATTTATTTATTTCTCTATTTACGTGTCCACACGTATTTCTTCATTTATTTATGTGTGACATTTACGTGTCCGTATATTCAAATGAGCTGGGGCGGTCCGAACCTCATTGTTGAAGAGGATTGGTCACAGGAGTGTGATGCACCTGGTGTGTTGTGCTCTACTACTTCTGCCTGGCACATGAAGCTGAAGCTGAAGTTGGCTCGCTCAGCTAACCGTTAGCAGAAGTTAGCCTAGACAGCTTTTTGACTTCAGCCCTTTATGAATTCCAAGTACACTGAGTACAGACTCGTGTTTTCTTGGAGTCTGGTCTGGGGAGTCCAGACTCTCGAGGACGCAGGACGGTCTTTCTGGTCTTGTGACGTCACCACATCAACTGTTCTTGCTCATGAATTTACTCCAATTATTCACTCTAAAATACTTTACAGTGGAGTAGAATGTGTTGCGGTGTTCACTGTTGTTTGGCGTAGGCTACGAATAAACGGTAATAACTATACAACGTCTCGTAGCTTTCTGACCCAGGGTCGCTACAATATGAAGTTATGAATCTTAACCCTCAGTCAAATTGACTTAACGTTATCTTTTAATAAATAATAAACTCTTTGTGCTCTTTAGATCCTCCAAAACCTATTTATATCTCATGTTTAGCCGCTACGAGAGCGTCAGAACCAGCGGAGCATTTCAAAAGTCCTGCCGAGATCAGGCTTCTCTCGGCGGCCACACAGCGCTGAGCGCCCGGAGCTCACTGGTCCCGCGTGCAGGACCTCAAATCTCCGTCGCATATCCTTATTAGGCTGAATCTCGATAAACCGACCACAGATTTGATGCTTAAACTACTAACTTCTCGGCTGAAAACATCCTTAAATTACATTCCGTGACTCAACAACAGTAGTATTTAGAATGTACAGACAAGAATGCATATTAAACACTGTTCGTCTACAGATCCAAGTGCTAGGGATCGATTGCTTCTGTCTTACTCTCCGACTTGACCAATCCTGTTCAACAATGAGGTTCGGACCGCCCAGCTCATTTGAATATACGGACACGTAAATGTCACACATAAATAAATGAAGAAATACGTGTGGACACATAAATAGAGATATAAATAAATGAAGAAATACAGAAATGTAGAAATACATTGATTTAATGATGTCCTGTTGAGTTATAACTTATATTTATTAATTTCTGTATTTATTTCTGTATTTATACATGTATTCTGTTATTTATTTATACATTTATTTAAGCATTTATTTATTCCTGTATTTATTTATTTATTTATTCTTGTATTTATTCATGCATTTATTTATTTATTTATTTATACTTAAGTCATTTTGAGTCCTCCATAGCTACGGGCCATCGAGCTTCTGTTACGAGCTCAGACACTTAGGAAGTAGGACCCAATTGCACGACCCGGGAGACAGAGATGAACAAATGAAAGCGCCACGGGATCAAAACTTTTCAAGAGCACAACATAACCCGAGACAGGGAATTTAAGCACATGGTAACAAGACACAATGACAGGTGAAACAATCAGAAGCCTGAATGAGAGAAAGCGAACATAAATGACATGAACCTATATCTGTCGGTGCACAACAGTAGCCAACTCCTGATGGCCCAGGCTGATTGTAAAAGTCGTGGATAAGAGTCTTGTCTACGATAAATGAAGCAGCTATCCGCTTACGGACCTTGTAAACGCCACCCCTTCAAAGAACTGGGGCCAGTTTGAAATGCATCTAATGAACTCGACACAGTAAACCATCAATCTCTTTTACATTTTTAAAGCCTCCCAAATACATTTTCCTGTTGGGACTAGTTTCATTAAAATGCAAATTAATCTCCTTTTTATTTAATTTTTTTCTACAGTTGTATTCCTCTTGTAATGGGACTTTCAAATAAATCATTCAAGCTAAATTAAATGCATTACATTTTTTTAATTACTCAACACAATGTAAAGAAATGACTGCCGCGTGCAGCCCTTTTTTTGGTAATGATTTTGGGATGGAAGCAGACAGCTAGATGTTTGATCACAAGGACATTTGGTTTCTTCCCCCAGAGCCGTCGTGGTGTTTGTTTGGCTGTGATGCAGCACAGATTACTGTGGTTTTGTTGTCGAAAACTGACTGAGAATAAATATTCATTTTCGTTGGCTTATACAGTTGATGTATTTGTTGTCATGTTTGTTTTAGCTAGTGAGTACGGTTCAGCGCTTCTACCGTTAGCTGATGAGGTTTAGCTTCTACCGTTAGCTGATGGGGTTCAGTGAATATAATCATAACTATAAATCATCCTGAATCTAGAAGTTCTTGGATTCAATCCATCAGGAGGCAACTGCTCTAAAATTAGAATCGAGCACCTCACCATTTTTATTTGTTGATGAACGTTCATCCATCTGGCCTCCTGCCAAAGGCCTCAAATGAAAAGCTTTTTTATGAACAGACATCCCTTCACACAGTTTGCCTTTCTATAAAGTATCAACAAGCTAAATAATTTAGTTTGGAACAAATGAGCACTTCTTGTATTCAGTCCGTCATGAGAACCTCTTTTGAACCCGGTTGTCGCTCCGATCCCATGAATAAAAAGAAAAGTGACGTTATAATCTTTAGGATCTAACGTTCATTTCTGTGAACGCTTCCATTTGTATCTTTAAAAAAAAGTAAGCGTGTCAATGGATTTTTGCTGTGCATGATTTGGATCCACGGAGTTCGTTGTTTTCCTCTTCAGTTTAAACACGAAAGACAGAAAAATGTAATGTAAAAGAAAATTCAGACAACAATGTTTCTAAATATTTCTACTTCATGAAATAATATCAGCTGGTTACATCATCACTGTTTGTTTTGCATTGTGAGCTGCAGTACATGTTGCGGCCTCTAGGAGCCACCAGTGTGCCTTTAGACTCTTGCTTCCTCCTTGTGGCTCATAATTCAAACAGGCTCTTCATCTCTTTTTTGTTGTCTCCATATTTTCTCTTATCAAATTAAATATTTTCTCTGACTCCTTTTTCCTTTCTCGTATCTAATGTATTCATGTTTGCTTTGTCCTCCCTATAATTACGTGTAGACGCCCTCATGCAGTAACACACACACACACACACTCAAATAGCCTCATAGCAGCAAATCGGTGTGCGATGCATGATAAAGGAGAAGTTGAGCCCATATGTTGCAAGTGCTTATTTGCATTGCTTTCTAATGCCAGTGAAAGCTGTTTGTGGGACACGCTGTAATTTGAAAGGTTAATGCACTGCAGGAATAGAACATGAGTGGGTTTGATAATCACAGGCAAACAACAGACTGCTGATACACCATGTACACCAGGAGGCAACTGCGAGTGAAAGACTGAACATTTGTTCAGGCAAATGAATAAAACAAAGATCAGCTGAAGGGAGTTGAACTGGAGCTCTAATCCGAGTTTAAAGATGAGCTCTAATCCGAGTTTAAAGATAGGCTCTAATTGAAAGATGCACCAGGTTTTCTGGTCTGCATGTATAGATTTTTTCCAATATAACTTTCTGCCTAGGAAGTAAAAAAAATTGGAATTGACAAAAATTATGTCAGTCAAATTAAACCTCAATAAATCTATTGCATTCTATTACATTCTTATTGCGTTATTTGCATTAAACAGACATTTTTTTTATTTTGTATAAATTCAACTAAATATAAAAAATATAATTAATTAAATAAACAAAATGCATTTTAAATAAATAAATGGTGTTGAAATACATTCTAGTTTTTTTACTTCAATATTTGCTTGGACTGAAATCTCAGGTTCGGTTCTCGGTTCTTTCTGTTGGTCCCTCATGGACTAAAATGCTCTCAATATGTATGTTTGCAAAACCTTTTCTAATATTAATGATAATCTGAGTCTCCCCGTGTCTTTGATCTCCTTCCTATAGGACTCAAAATGACTTGAGTATAAATAAATAAATGCATGAATAAATAAATAAATGCTTAAATAAATGTATAAATAAATAAAGTATAAATAAATATAGGAATTAATAAATATAAGTTATAAATCAACAGGACATCATTAAATAAATATATCTCTACATTTCTGTATTTCTTCATTTATTTATTTCTCTATTTACAAATGAGCTCGAACCTCATTGTTGAAGAGGATTGGTCACAGGAGTGTGATGCACCTGGTGTGTTGTGCTCTACTACAGCTGAAGTTGGTGACTTCAGCCCCTGAGTACAGAGCCACCACATCAACTGTTCTTGAATTATTCACTCTAAAATACTTTACAGTGGAGTAGAATGTGTTCACTGTTGTTTATAACTATACAACACAATATGAAGTTATGAATCTTAACCAGTCAAATTTAGATCAAACCTATTTATATCTCATGTTTAGAGACGCAGAACCAGCGGAGCATTTCAAAGTGCTCACTGGTCCCGCATATCCTTATTAGGCAAACCGACCACAGATTTGATGGACTCAACAACAGTAGTATTTAGAATGTACAGACAAGAATGCATATTAAACACTGTCTACAGATCCAAGTGCTAGGATCGATTGCTTCTGTCTTACTCTCCGACTTGACCAATCCTGTTCAACAATGAGGTTCATTTGAATATACATAAATAAATGAAGAAATACTATACATTTATTTAAGCATTTATTTATTCCTGTATTTATTTATTTATTTATTCTTGTATTTATTCATGCATTTATTTATTTATTTATTTATACTTAAGTCATTTTGAGTCCTCCATAGCTACGGGCCATCGAGCTTCTGCATACAATAGTGTGTGTGTGTGTGTGTGTATGCATTGGTTTGAGAAAATCGGCGCGTGCAAATCTGCACGCCTTGTTATCTCATCTTCTTCAAGTGCCCCTTTGAGTCGGGTTCAGTCTTCACGCCGCTTCTGCTATGCATTATGCACTATTCCACTACGTATGCTTTATTATTTATTTATTAGTGTCTTTCAAGATCAAAACGAATGGCGAACTGGCTCCAGGCTCCAGGCTCTAGGAAAAGTGGGCGTCGGCCGAAGATGGGAGGGGGCGTGTCTAAACGTGACAGATCACTCACCTATCGTCCCACAGGTCATGAAGTGAGAAGTCTTTAATCGCTTTCATTCCCTTAAAGCAGCTCCTTCTCCACGGTGCTCTAAGCCGCTGACTCCTCCCCTCTTCCCACGTAAACGCCGTTAGCTCCACCGCTACACACACACGAGGTCACATGCTGCGGCGTATAGATCTACAGACCCTCCAGGCAAACGGGAAAACGCCCGTGGCCCCCGAAAGCCAAGCGCTCCCACGAGGCCCCTCCAAAGACGCCGACATGCACGAAGCAAATGGCAAAACTCCCCGAGGTAACGCCATCTCCATCTTCACGAGATGATCCAAACGGGCCAATCGGCTGCCAGAGATCGACCCGCTGCCGTCGCAGATAGTTGTTTTTATGCAACTAGTGACAGCGACGACAAAATATGAGAAATGGCCTAAAGGAACGTTCACAACAATCGCGTCGCCCAAAACGTGTGAGTTTACTCGCTCGACCGTTCACCGTGTTCTCACCATAAGCGTCGTGACGCTCCGTGAGGGGCGGGGCTTGTCTCCGTGTCTCGTCTCCGTAACGACCGTTATCATCTCCTTCATCCACCAGAATAACTAACCACTAGTTCTGCTTTATACTTGTTGTGGACATCCCACACACTAACGCCCTCGTGTTTGGGTTCATGACATTAATATATATATATATATATATATATTAATACATGACATCACCCGTAGGCTCACTCAGCTCGGTCACTTTCACCGATGAAGATACTGTTACGTCTGAAAGACTTCCGCTTCCAGCGCTACGAGAGCGGAACATCTAAACGCTGTTACTGTGTTCATAACCTAATATATAATATATGTTACTGTGTTCATAACCTAATATATAATATATGTTATTGTGTTCATAACATTATTGTCCGTCTTGTTCTGATTCAACAGCGATGACGCGCGGAGCAACTCGAGAGCTGATTGGCCCGAGTTGCGAAATTATCGCCTCAAAGTTGAAATATTTCAACACGGGGTGGAAATTGCGCCGCTCAACATGTGCCGCTGTGAACGCGGCGCCCACATTGCGTCGCCCCAAAAGCGCCGCCCGGAAAAATGTGGCGTCTACCGCAGCCACGCGCGTCTGTACGTTGACTTTTCATGTGATTCTGTCGTGCGAAATAATCGCGTCGCTTTTGGTGTGAACGCACCTTAACTCCTCCTCTCGTTTCAGGTCACTCCTGACCCCTGATGGTCTCACCTGACCCCTGATGGTCTCACCTGTTCCCCTGATGGTCTCACCTGACCCCTGATGGTCTCACCTGTTCCCCTGATGGTCTCACCTGACCCCTGATGGTCTCACCTGTTCCCCTGATGGTCTCACCTGACCCCTGATGGTCTCACCTGACCCCTGATGGTCTCACCTGTCCCCCTGATGGTCTCACCTGACCCCTGATGGTCTCACCTGTTCCCCTGATGGTCTCACCTGTTCCCCTGATGGTCTCACCTGACCCCTGATGGTCTCACCTGTTCCCCTGATGGTCTCACCTGTTCCCCTGATGGTCTCACCTGACCCCTGATGGTCTCACCTGACCCCTGATGGTCTCACCTGTCCCCCTGATGGTCTCACCTGACCCCTGATGGTCTCACCTGACCCCTGATGGTCTCACCTGACCCCTGATGGTCTCACCTGTTCCCCTGATGGTCTCACCTGACCCCTGATGGTCTCACCTGTTCCCCTGATGGTCTCACCTGTTCCCCTGATGGTCTCACCTGTTCCCCTGATGGTCTCATCTGTTCCCCTGATGGTCTCACCTGACCCCTGATGGTCTCACCTGTCCCCCTGATGGTCTCACCTGACCCCTGATGGTCTCACCTGTTCCCCTGATGGTCTCACCTGACCCCTGATGGTCTCACCTGTCCCCCTGATGGTCTCACCTGACCCCTGATGGTCTCACCTGTTCCCCTGATGGTCTCACCTGTTCCCCTGATGGTCTCACCTGACCCCTGATGGTCTCACCTGACCCCTGATGGTCTCATCTGTTCCCCTGATGGTCTCACCTGACCCCTGATGGTCTCACCTGACCCCTGATGGTCTCATCTGTTCCCCTGATGGTCTCACCTGTTCCCCTGATGGTCTCATCTGTTCCCCTGATGGTCTCACCTGACCCCTGATGGTCTCACCTGTTCCCCTGATGGTCTCATCTGTTCCCCTGATGGTCTCACCTGACCCCTGATGGTCTCACCTGTTCCCCTGATGGTCTCACCTGACCCCTGATGGTCTCACCTGTTCCCCTGATGGTCTCACCTGTTCCCCGTGACCCTCATGTGCTCATAGTCTCGTCTCCCCTTTGGTCCAAAGTGTTTCCTCCTCGTCCCTCAGCCCTTTGCCACAGCCATAGTCTCTTTTCCCTGAGTTTTACCAAACCACGTGAGTTGTTTCCTGTTTCCTCCTTGAGAGTGACTTCTCGTTTGTAAAGTTTCTAGTTTAGCTCCGTTTTGTTTAATTGCTCAGCCGTTTGGCTGTCCTCCCGTTTGGAGTGATAATGTGTTTAGATTAGATCGTCATTATCAGGAAGTTTTTCTTTCGCGAGTTATCTTGCCATGCCGGAGTTATTTAGTGAGTTTTTTCGTAGCCCATTTATTTGTCACCCCTCAAAGAGGATCTGAATTCAATAAAGTGGGCTTATAATTCCATCCTCTGCATCTGAGCCCTCATGCGAGGCCAGGATGCGTTGGAGTTACCGGTCGATGGACACGCCGACCCTCGCCAAAGGTCATGACCTTTGGTTGCGATCCAAAAGAATGAGATCACAGGGACGCATCGGCAGGAATGGGGATTCCTCAGTAGGGGAACTTCTACCGATTCTAATTCTAACAAATAATTTACTTGCGAACAAGAATTTTGCTCTCAAAATGATAATTGTTTTGCGTAATAAAGACACAAATCTACCTTCGTACTTATTCTGTATCTCGGGGAGCGGGCCGGAGATTCTGGAGGAATAAAATCTGATCTGAGTCACATTCTGGATCCATGTAGACAAATAAATGTATCGATTATCAAATCAATAAAATATAATCCATCCCATGGTAAGACAGTGACCACACTGTATGAGACACACCTCGTTTGGCCGACTAATGAGCTGCTTACTATGTTCACAGCAGCTGTTGTCCTCAGAGTGGAGATGGCACAGAACAACATTTATTTATCTCTGATGCAATAAATATTATATCTCTGGTTTTAATAAATAATTTTGCAAAACAAAGTTCAGCTTCAACATGTTTTGGAACTGTCTCGTATTCATAATTGAGTGAACACAACCTCTAAACTGTATGATAGCAATATTTAGTAGAGAAAATACTAGAAGTATAACACACAATATTAAGTGTATAAATATGGCTCCTGTTCTTGGCCATCTGAATTGAAATCAGGGTGGTTTAAAGAATTATTTCCTTAATGAGTTCTTCAAAGAACCTATAAAGGTGTCTCAAAGAACCTTAAAAAAATGTTCTTTAAGGCACCATTTCTGGTTCCACAAAGAACCTTTCAAACCAGGGTTCTTTAAACAAAACATTTCCTTAAAGAGTTCTTCAAAGAACCAATAAAGGTGCCTCAAAGAACCTTAAACGAATGGTTCTTTAGGGCACCATTTTTGGTTTCACAAATAACCTTTCAAACCAGGGTTCTTAAAGAACCATTTCTGGTTCCACAGAGAACCTTTCAAACCAGGGTTCTTTAAAGAGCCATAGCCTTAAAGAGTTCTTCAAAGAACCTATCAAGGTGTCTCAAACAAAATAAATGGTTCTTCAGCAGGTGATTGTTCTTCGTAGAACCACAAAGCCCTTTAAAGAACCATTTAACAACAATGTTTGGTGGCCAATGAGTTTCCCCACTGGGGATTAAAAAGTTTTCCTATTGTAATAGTGTAAGCGATCCACCGGCTGAGGCAGTAATCTGATGACCAGCCTTCCATCAGCAGGGATTAATAATGAGACCTCTTTGGTTCCCGGCCTCTCAGACCCGCCACCATCCCACGAAGGTTCCCCATAGTCCCTGAAACGCTCGACTCCGTGAGCTGGACGTGCGTCACTCAAACTCCGGATGGCAGCAGAAACAGTCAGTGCGTTTACATGCAATCGAATTATTGGCTTAGTCGGACTGAAATCGAATTATCCGTTTCATGTAAACACCTTCGTCGGACTATGTGCGGTCCGATTAACACCCCTGGATAGCTCGATCCGATCCAGTTGATAATTCGACTCTCGCGGCATGTAACGGTGAATTCGATTCGGAACTGGACTTTGCGTCTTTGCGCATGCTTGAGATCCTGCCGCCCTCCTCCTCCCTCCCTCCTCCCTCCTCCCTCCTCCCTCCCTCCCTCCCTCCCTCCCTCCGCCCTCCTCCCTCCCTCCCATGTTGTGACCCGGAAGTCGAAAGAGACGATAAATTAAATTCTCCGTGTACCTTCGGCGACGGCGTCTTCTCTCCGTTATCAACTCAGCCAATAGCGCCATTTGCATTCGCTGTACTCCTATGAACACCATGGAAGAATAGTAGAGGGATGTAGCTTCGCCTCGCTCTCTGTTCGCCATCTTTCTCCAAATGTTGTTGTTGGTGGTGGTGAAGAGGTCAAGCGGAAATGGCCGCATCACCACGAGTTGTAATGAAAACAGCGCCGCCTATCGTATCGGATATGACATGCTTTCGGCCAATGATTCGAATTACTCACTGCCATGTATATTGGGATAACAGCTGATCCCCCAAAAGATAGCATAGTCCGACTAAAGCAAGATTCGAATTATACCATCATGTAAACGCACTGAGTGTGCAGCCTCCGTTTGTTGTGTGAGTAAATGTCCCTCGTGAGGCGGCGCCGTCCTGCGCCCTCAGCAGAACCTCCGCTTGACTCCTCATCATCTCTAAATGAAACCGTAGGAAGCTGGTGTGTTGCGGCGGGCTCAGAGGATCTCATGGAGGAACCGCTTGCAGCACATTCACACAAATTATCAAACCCGAATAAATTGCGTTAGAAAGAAGAAGAAAGAAAGAAAAAAAAAATTTGCACAAATTAACCTTTAGTGGCTCCCAGTGATCCCACCACACTCCCACTAGACATTCTTATTATAGATATTCTGGATGAATTCAGGCCTGAATTCTTCTGTGCCGTGGGTGTTAAGGGTTAACGGTGTCAGGAGAATGTAGTCAGAGTACACACAGATTAAAAAGAAAGAACAATTGACCAAAGAGGATATGATGAACTATAATAAAAGGTAATACAAGGAGTTTTTAAATGAGCTATGCACTAAGCAGATGAAACCATGAGTCAGCAGAAAGGTCATAGAGTTGTTCTTAAACATCAGTCAATAGAGATAGTGCTCACCCTCCTTAAACCACACAAAGGATGATTGAATTAATTATTCTAATACTTAAAGAAAATATACAGTATATATTCTATAATAAAAATGGACAATCATAATTCAATAATCCGCAAAGGCAAATTTGAGTCTGGTTGACAACCCTGTGATCGCTCTCATAGCCTTTCATGTAAAGTCTGCTTCCACAGCGCGGGGTTCCTTGCTAACGTGTTTTTGTCAGAATCCTTACCTACAGGAACTTACTACATGCAACGGCGTTATGTAATTTACAATAAAAAGTAGAAAACATTACAGTAACAGAAAGAAATGAAGATGTAACCAGAATCTATCCATTTAGTAGAAATGGGGATTATAACCAGTATTACGCTTTAAAAATACATCTGCTACCCCACATATAGCAACCCTACAGGACTCAAGTCTACACAAAAAGGCTGATAAAGATGATTTCTTTGTCAAATTACTGAACAACTCCGACACCTCTTCCGTTACATATAGTTACTTTAAATCAGACCTTGCCGTTTAAAGAAAAGAGCTCTCTTAGCTCCCACGCCTCAGGATTTACCTCCAATATCAAGCTTTCTGTTTCCAGGAATAACATGTAGATCAGAGGACTTTCGAACTGCTGACACTTTACTTCCACGATAATGGTACTTATTTTTGTACATATTCCAATCTTGGTTCCCTGTGCAGCGCGTAGGCTTTTAAAATAGAACCCTTGAAGGCCATTAGAAAAGTACATGTGAAAGTATTCTAGAATGACAAGTCTTACGACATTAGATTTCATCAGATTTTGTATATCTTGAATTTTCGCCTGGCATATGAATTTGTTTTTTCCTAAATACAGGAAACTAAGTGATTGACGCTTTATTTATTTTACGGATTTAAAGTAAAACTAAATGCTAAACAATTTCTTATCTGTGCCAAGCGAGATTGATGGTTGATTCTAATCCATAATGTCATCCAGCCGTGTTTGGATGGGAGGATCCATGGAGGGGCTGCTTTTCAGTAAAGTCCCTGTGTCCCTTTAGGATCGGCCCTTTAGGACCGGCCCTTTAGGATCGTCTCTTTAGGATCGGCCCTTTAGGTTCGGCCCTATAGGACCGGCCCTTTAGGATCGTCTCTTTAGGATGGACCCTTTAGGATCGGCCCTTTAGGTTCGGCCCTATAGGATCGGCCCTTTAGGATCGTCTCTTTAGGATCGTCTCTTTAGGATGGACCCTTTAGGATCGTCCCTTTAGGATCGGCCCTTTAGGATCGGCCCTTTAGGATCGTCTCTTTAAGGATGGACCCATTAGGATCGGCCCTTTAGGATCGTCTCTTTAGGATGGACCCTTTAGGATCGGCCCTTTAGGATCGTCTCTTTAAGGATGGACCCATTAGGATCGGCCCTTTAGGATCGTCTCTTTAGGTTGGACCCTTTAGGATCGGCCCTTTAAGATCGGCCCAATAGGATCGGCCCTTTAGGATCCACCGTTCAGGATCGGCCCTTTAGGATCGTCTCTTTAGGATGGACCCTTTAGGATTGGCCCTTTAGGTTCTGCCCTTTAAGATAGACCCTTAAGATCGGCCCTATAGGATCGGCCCTTTAGGATCCACCATTCAGGATCGGTCCTTTTGGAGTGTCCCTTTTAGGATCATCATTTTAGCCGAATCACCGCTGTAATTAATTTGACTGTAAATATAAAACTAAAGATTGTAGACTGGCATTTGCTGAATTTAATGTTACCCATGTTTTACATTACGTTTCATTTAGCTGACGCTTCTACCCAAAGCAACTTTCATTCATGTTACATTCACACACCATAGACACAGGTAGAGGGAGTATTTCAGGGTTAAGTGCCTTGCTCAAGGACACATCGTCGAGGGCTTCGACCCCTTGATTGTAAGACGGACCTGCTAACCACAACCAAATATAACATAGCTCACACCAACAAAGTCACTCTGGCTGCCTTGAAAATTCACCTTTTCTAATAAATATTCTATGAAATACTAAAATAATAAAAGGTCATGTCGTTTCTCATCGACGCAGATCCGACCACGCAGACCTCCAGGAGTTCTAGGTTCTCCTGTGAAGTTGTACTTTTCTGGAATGCGGCATCAGAGAAAGTTAAAGAGACTTTATTTGAATATTTCTATCACATTCCTGTTTCTCCTGAGTATTAATTAGATTGAGCAAGACTTTTTTAGTTTTCCATCTTCATCATATTTGGTTCAACATAAATTACGCAGCCTTTTATTTTCACCTTGTTTTTGCAAGAAATAACGGGCGAGAAGTGGAGATTTAACGGCTTTTATTCCACGACGCAGCCGACTGTCGACTTGATTTATCAAACACGACTTCACGTCGGAGGCTTTCATGATCGTTTGGGGATGAAAAGTGAGCGACTTGAAAAGAGGACCTTCACAACAGAGGCGAATTTGCACAATACACACACACTATAAACCTGCACAATAGCTGCTTTTGATCAATGGCAGTGGATGTTCAGGGGTTATTATTATTATATGCATGTTCATAGAATCATTCTGACATTTCTAGAAGCGCGGATCGAGATCCACGCCACCGAAACCAAAGCAGGTGAAGCAAGACGAAATAAAAAATGAAAAAAGCCTCAGAAATGAAATGAAGTGATGATGAAAAAGAAAAAAAGCCTCAGAAATAAAACGAGGTGATTATGAGCCAACTGTCGACTGTTGACCTTTTGAGGAAAATACAAACAACTCCACAGATTCAGAGGGACATTGGGAGTGGACTCGCTGTGGGACGAGAACAAACATCAATATCAAGAGGCTGATGTCGCCCCGAGCCGAAAGCATCAAATAATAAGAAGAAGCTCGTAACTGACGTTAACGTGGCTTTTAATAAAAAACACAAAGCGGACGGACGGCGACGCAAACAAGACATTTATTTGTGTCGCTCACGGACCCCGGGGCCCTCGGTCACGGGGCCTCTCTCGTCGTCTGGGTGTGTGTGCAGGAGCTCCAGGCTCTGCTCTTCAAACCGGTGCCGTCTACTCTCACCTCCCCGAGGGAGCGTCTGTGGAAGGGCTGCACATTGAGAGGTCCTTCCCTCCAGACGCTGTTCCTGCATCACGGCATCATCACCAGATCTCTGCAATATGAAAACAAGCATCTGTGTGTTGCAGATTACATCATCCGTTAGCTCAGAGACGCCGTATTCACGTCCTCAGAGCGCGACACACACACGACACACACACACACACACACACGACACACACACACATCTGTTACCGCAGCCCGGGAGCTCATCGATTATTCAAGAGTTGAAGTGTAGATACTTTTAGGTTCTCTGGAAGCTGCATTGATGACTACATGTCACCCCTGACCGACCCCCCCCCCCCTTTTCTTCTCCAGCTCCCAGCATCCTCAGGGGGGGGGGGGGGGGGGGGGGCTGTGGCCTCCCATTTGTTCTTGGCCGTGGTGCTGCAGCAGAGTGAGCGACCGCAGGGTGTTTAACCACAAGGTCGGAGCTGGAGGGGGCCGGGACCCCCCAGGACCCTCGGGACCCCTCAGGACACCACAACAAAGGCTTGTTGACGCTTGATGTATTCACAGTTTCTCCCAAAGAAAACTGATGAAATACAAAAGACCCAACAACAGAATGACAGCGCATGTATTTGCTGTCTTGTTATTAAAGAACACTAAGACACCAATGCATGCTGAAGCTGCGCCGACACGTTCCCCCCTCAGCAACAGCACTTGACAAAGTGCATGTGGCGTGCAGCCTACCCACAATGCACCAGTGCTCTCTCGGTCTCGGTGGCCACGTTTCTAATTTCACATCACGAGTAGCAGCACGAGGAATTCAATTTGTTTTTGTTTCGCTGCCATTTAGTGAAATCTCCATAAAATGAGAATGGCCGACGTCCAAAATCAATGCCCCCCCCCCCATTAGTCGTGGGGGGGGGGGGGGGGGCATGAGTTAATGGTTCAGGAATGTCCTTGAAATCCTCTCTCTCCCTTTCTCTCCCGCTCTCTCCCTCCTTCTTTCTCCCTCCCTCTCTCTCTCCCCCTCCCTGTCTCTCCCTCTCTCTCTTCCTCTTCCTCTCCCTCTCCTCTCTCTCTCCCTCCCTCTCTTCCTCTCCCTAAAATGTTCTGGTCCTCATCCTCACGGCCGTCGCTCCTCTTTCGGTCACAGCTGACATCATCCCCGACTTTAGCAACAACGATACGGGAACATCGCGTCTATTGACGGAGTTCTTTCTGGCCGTGGAGTTGCATCAATTCTCCTCCTTAGCCCTGAGCCTTGCCTGCTGTAACTCTGTTCATCTATTGTTCATCTGGTGACATGACATCTATTGTTCATCTGGTCACATGACATCTATTGTTCATCTGGTCACATGACATCTATTGTTCATCTGGTCACATGACGTCTATTGTTCATCTGGTCACATGACATCTATTGTTCATCTGGTCACATGACATCTATTGTTCATCTGGTCTCATGACATCTATTGTTCATCTGGTCACATGACATCTATTGTTCATCTGGTCACATGACATCTATTGTTCATCTGGTCACATGACATCTATTGTTCATCTGGTCACATGACATATATTGTTCATCTGGTCACATGACATCTATTGTTCATCTGGTCACATGGCATCTATTGTTCATCTGGTCACATGACATCTATTGTTCATCTGGTGACATGACATCTATTGTTCATCTGGTCACATGACGTCTATTGTTCATCTGGTCACATGACATCTATTGTTCATCTGGTCACATGACATCTATTGTTCATCTGGTCTCATGACATCTATTGTTCATCTGGTCACATGACATCTATTGTTCATCTGGTCACATGACATCTATTGTTCATCTGGTCACATGACATCTATTGTTCATCTGGTCACATGACATCTATTGTTCATCTGGTCACATGACATCTATTGTTCATCTGGTCACATGACATCTATTGTTCATCTGGTCTCATGACATCTATTGTTCATCTGGTCACATGACATCTATTGTTCATCTGGTCACATGACATCTATTGTTCATCTGGTCACATGACATCTATTGTTCATCTGGTCACATGACATCTATTGTTCATCTGGTCACATGACATCTATTGTTCATCTGGTCACATGACGTCTATTGTTCATCTGGTCACATGACATCTATTGTTCATCTGGTCACATGACATCTATTGTTCATCTGGTCACATGACATCTATTGTTCATCTGGTCACATGACATCTATTGTTCATCTGGTCACATGACATCTATTGTTCATCTGGTCACATGACATCTATTGTTCATCTGGTCACATGACATCTATTGTTCATCTGGTCACATGACATCTATTGTTCATCTGGTCTCATGACATCTATTGTTCATCTGGTCACATGACATCTATTGTTCATCTGGTCACATGACATCTATTGTTCATCTGGTCACATGACATCTATTGTTCATCTGGTCTCATGACATCTATTGTTCATCTGGTCACATGACATCTATTGTTCATCTGGTCACATGACATCTATTGTTCATCTGGTCACATGACATCTATTGTTCATCTGGTCACATGACATCTATTGTTCATCTGGTCACATGACATCTATTGTTCATCTGGTCACATGACATCTATTGTTCATCTGGTCTCATGACATCTATTGTTCATCTGGTCACATGACATATATTGTTCATCTGGTCACATGACATCTATTGTTCATCTGGTCACATGACATATATTGTTCATCTGGTCACATGACATCTATTGTTCATCTGGTCACATGACATCTATTGTTCATCTGGTCACATGACATCTATTGTTCATCTGGTCACATGACATCTATTGTTCATCTGGTCTCATGACATCTATTGTTCATCTGGTCACATGACATCTATTGTTCATCTGGTCACATGACATCTATTGTTCATCTGGTCACATGACATCTATTGTTCATCTGGTCACATGACATCTATTGTTCATCTGGTCACATGACATCTATTGTTCATCTGGTCACATGACATCTATTGTTCATCTGGTCACATGACATCTATTGTTCATCTGGTCACATGACATCTATTGTTCATCTGGTCACATGACATCTATTGTTCATCTGGTCACATGACATCTATTGTTCATCTGGTCACATGACATCTATTGTTCATCTGGTCACATGACATCTATTGTTCATCTGGTCACATGACATCTATTGTTCATCTGGTCACATGACATCTATTGTTCATCTGGTCACATGACATCTATTGTTCATCTGGTCACATGACATCTATTGTTCATCTGGTCACATGACATCTATTGTTCATCTGGTCACATGACATCTATTGTTCATCTGGTCACATGACATCTATTGTTCATCTGGTCACATGACATCTATTGTTCATCTGGTCACATGACATCTATTGTTCATCTGGTCACATGACATCTATTGTTCATCTGGTCACATGACATCTATTGTTCATCTGGTCACATGACATCTATTGTTCATCTGGTCACATGACATCTATTGTTCATCTGGTCACATGACATATATTGTTCATCTGGTCACATGACATCTATTGTTCATCTGGTCACATGACATATATTGTTCATCTGGTCACATGACATCTATTGTTCATCTGGTCACATGACATCTATTGTTCATCTGGTCACATGACATCTATTGTTCATCTGGTCACATGACATCTATTGTTCATCTGGTCACATGACATATATTGTTCATCTGGTCACATGACGTCTATTGTTCATCTGGTCACATGACATCTATTGTTCATCTGGTCACATGACGCCTATTGTTCATCTGGTCACATGACATCTATTGTTCATCTGGTCACATGACATCTATTGTTCATCTGGTCACATGACATCTATTGTTCATCTGGTCACATGACGTCTATTGTTCATCTGGTCACATGACATCTATTGTTCATCTGGTCACATGACATCTATTGTTCATCTGGTCACATGACATCTATTGTTCATCTGGTCACATGACGTCTATTGTTCATCTGGTCACATGACATCTATTGTTCATCTGGTCACATGACATATATTGTTCATCTGGTCACATGACGTCTATTGTTCATCTGGTCACATGACATCTATTGTTCATCTGGTCACATGACATCTATTGTTCATCTGGTCACATGACATCTATTGTTCATCTGGTCACATGACATCTATTGTTCATCTGGTCACATGACATCTATTGTTCATCTGGTCACATGACATCTATTGTTCATCTGGTCACATGACATCTATTGTTCATCTGGTCACATGACATCTATTGTTCATCTGGTCACATGACATCTATTGTTCATCTGGTCACATGACATGTATTGTTCATCTGGTCACATGACATATATTGTTCATCTGGTCACATGACGTCTATTGTTCATCTGGTCACATGACGTCTAATGTTCACCTGGTCACATGACATCTATTGTTCACCTGGTCACATGACATCTATTGTTCATCTGGTCACATGACGTCTATTGTTCATCTGGTCACATGACGTCTATTGTTCATCTGGTCACATGACATCTATTGTTCACCTGGTCACATGACATCTATTGTTCATCTGGTCACATGACATCTATTGTTCATCTGGTCACATGACATCTATTGTTCATCTGGTCACATGACATCTATTGTTCATCTGGTCACATGACATCTATTGTTCACCTGGTCACATGACATCTATTGTTCACCTGGTCACATGACATCTATTGTTCATCTGGTCACATGACATCTATTGTTCATCTGGTCACATGACATCTATTGTTCATCTGGTCACATGACATCTATTGTTCATCTGGTCACATGACATCTATTGTTCACCTGGTCACATGACATCTATTGTTCATCTGGTCACATGACATCTATTGTTCATCTGGTCACATGACATCTATTGTTCATCTGGTCACATGACATCTATTGTTCATCTGGTCACATGACATCTATTGTTCATCTGGTCACATGACATCTATTGTTCATCTGGTCACATGACATCTATTGTTCATCTGGTCACATGACATCTATTGTTCATCTGGTCACATGACATCTATTGTTCATCTGGTCACATGACATCTATTGTTCATCTGGTCACATGACATCTATTGTTCATCTGGTCACATGACATCTATTGTTCATCTGGTCACATGACATCTATTGTTCATCTGGTCACATGACATCTATTGTTCATCTGGTCACATGACATCTATTGTTCATCTGGTCACATGACATCTATTGTTCATCTGGTCACATGACATCTATTGTTCATCTGGTCACATGACATCTATTGTTCATCTGGTCACATGACATCTATTGTTCATCTGGTCACATGACATCTATTGTTCATCTGGTCACATGACATCTATTGTTCATCTGGTCACATGACATCTATTGTTCATCTGGTCACATGACATCTATTGTTCATCTGGTCACATGACATCTATTGTTCATCTGGTCACATGACATCTATTGTTCATCTGGTCACATGACATCTTTTGTTCATCTGGTCACATGACATCTATTGTTCATCTGGTCACGTGACATCTATTGTTCATCTGGTCACGTGACATCTATTGTTCATCTGGTCACATGACATCTATTGTTCATCTGGTCACGTGACATCTATTGTTCATCTGGTCACGTGACATCTATTGTCCATCTGGTCACATGACATCTATTGTTCATCTGGTCTCATGATATCTATTGTTCATCTGGTCTCATGATATCTATTGTTCATCTGGTCACATGACATATATTGTTCATCTGGTCACATTACATCTATTGTTCATCTGGTCACATGACATCTATTGTTCATCTGGTCACATGACATATTTTGTTCATCTGGTCACATGACATCTATTGTTCATCTGGTCACGTGACATCTATTGTTCATCTGGTCACGTGACATCTATTGTCCATCTGGTCACGTGACATCTATTGTTCATCTGATCACATGACATCTATTGTTCATCTGGTCACGTGACATCTATTGTTCATCTGGTCACGTGACATCTATTGTTCATCTGGTCACGTGATATCTATTGTTCATCTGATCACATGACATCTATTGTTCATCTGGTCACGTGACATCTATTGTTCATCTGGTCACATGACATCTATTGTTCATCTGGTCACATGACATCTATTGTTCACCTGGTCACATTACATCTATTGTTCTGTCCATCCTGGAGAGGGATCCTCCTCTTGCTCTCCTGAAGGGTTCTTCACTTCTTCCTATTTCTTTTGGGGGAGTTTATCCTGATCCGATGTGAGGTCAAAGGTCAGGGATGTCGTGTCTGTACGGGCTGTAAAGTCTTCTGAGGGGAGTTTGTAATGATGAGCTGAACAAATCAACTGAATCGACTCACCAGAGAAACAATGTTGGTGAGTGAACGGGAAAGCAGAAACGAACAGAACCAACAAGTCATCTTGTCGAGCAGCGACGTTCCTGTTTGGATAAAACTCTTGAGAAGTGAGCAGCCTCGACGCCGGATCCCCCGGCGCGACACGAAGTGCGAGCAGCAATATTTGGGCACAAACACGGTGAACAGATTGCCGTACACATGCTATTGATTGAACTCGGCGGGGCTCCGTTAGCTCATCGCCGCTCGGAGCCAGACGGCGTCTCCCGGCCTCCCGGTCTCCGCCGCCATCAGCGGGCCGGCTCATCTCACCCATACGGGGGGGGGGGGGGGGCATGCTGAGGATCCAGGAGAAAAGACAACCGGGCTTTCACAAATCCAAATCCACGGACACAGAGAGGTCGGACCGAGAGGAGCGGGGGGGGGGGGGGCGGGGGGCGGAACCTTCAGTCGGGCCTCCTGATTGGCTCGCAGCGTGCCGCCGAACGCCCCGCCGCTCTCCGTGGCTCCTTCCTCGTGTCTCCTCTTCATGAGAGGCCGTGTTCTGTTCTGTTCGAGCGGTCAGATGTCACGATGAAGGACCGGTGGGACGAATGTTCATGACACATTCAATGCTAATGTATTTTATTTTATTTTAAATGTTGTCAAATAAAGTCACTGGACACCAGTGTGGCATGATGTTTCCGTTCCTGTGAGTTATTTTACCGACAGTTCATGTCGCTGAAGAAGATTGAAAAGCTGCAGCGGTCTGTTTTTAATCGGTGAATATCATAATGAGCTCTTCCAGAGCTTCATTTCTGACATTACCTTCTTCTTTTTTTCATCTGACTCACTCACACTTTCTCAAAATACCTTTTAATTGCCTTTTCTATAGCACTGACTTCCCGCTGGCTCCTCGCCCACGACTCTTCACGGCCCCCTGCTGGTCGGGGCCTGAAGTGACGACACAGACAACCGTCCGCTACCCAGAGATCGCTCTTCTGACTGCCGGTGTGTTTGGCTCACACACCGCTGTACACACACACTTCTATTGAGTTAAAGAAATACGTGTGTTTTATGACACTTTACAGCCCAGGGTTGTATTTACTCATCGGTTGTTAGCAGAGTGCTGCTTTATAGTTTAATGTGGAAATAGAGGATATTAAAGCCCAGTTTTATTTGAATGTTTCCTAAATTCATTCACGTTTTTAGTTCATTTAACAAAATGAGATATGAGTTGTGTCTTATTGCCGCGTACCCATGGCTTTACAACCATCACTTCATTACTTTAAAGACTGAAGAAAACTTCAAGCTGTAACGATTCTCGGTCTATTTCTGTAAAATGAAAATCATTCATGGACGTTTATTCTCAAAGCATGTCAGTGATGAAGATATCACCTCCATCTAAAACAATGTGCATCATGTCTGTTGACTGGAGACGACAAGAACGAGAACACAATGGGCAAATCCATTTTCATGAAATCATGATCAACATCAAGCTTTCATGGGGCTAAGATGATGCTTTCAAGAGTCGTCAATAACATTACGTACTGTCTCCTTGGCCCTGCCTCCTGGATTCATCCTGGGCCCTGCCTTCTGGGCCCTGTCTCCTTGGCCCTGCCTCCTGGATTCATCCTGGGCCCTGCCTTCTGGATTCATCCTGGGCCCTGCCTTCTGGGCCCTGTCTCCTGGATCCATCCTTGGCCCTGCGCCCTGCCTCCTGACCTTGGGCCCTGCCTCCTAAGCCCTGCCTTCTGGGTCCTGCCTTCTGGGCCCCGTCTCCTTGGCCCTGCCTCTGCCTCCTGTGCCCTGTCTCCTGGATCAGGCCTTCTTCCCCCTGGGCCCTGCCTCCTGGTCCCTGGGCCTTGCCTTCTGGTCCCTGTCTCCTTGGCCCTGCCTCCTGGGCCCCATCTCCTGGATCCTGCCTTCTGCCCCATGGCTCCGGCCCCCTGGTCCCTGTCTCCTTGGCCCTGCCTCCTGGGCCCTGTCTCCTGGATCCTGCCTTCTGGGCCCTATCTCCTTGGCCCTGCCTCTGCCTCCTGAGCCCTGTCTCCTGGATCCTGCCTTCTGCCCCTTGGCCCTGAACCCGGCCTCCTGGGGGCCTTCTGGAACTCTGTACGGTTGACTGAGAGTATGCGTATCAACAAGACCAGCCAGATATCCGGCTGAGCCATTTGTCCACAGTTCCATATCGATGTTTTCATGACTTCTTGATGAGCGCAGGTGTGTCGGTCCCTTCAGAGTCTGGCGGTAGCTTCAGAGGAGGAGGCACTGAAGGGATATTGTTGTAAATAATATTTTGAATGGCATTTCTTCCGTTTCCATGGCACCAGACTGGAGTCCATGATCAGTTCAGTTTATTTGATATAGCCCAAAATTACAAATTGCAAATTTTCCTCAGTGGGCTTTACAACCTGTACACAGGCGCAGGACCTCACATCGGATCAGGAACAACTCCCAAGAAACAGAAGAAAACATAGAAAGGTAAATATTTAATTTGAGATTGATTGAATTGATTGAATTTGCAAAAGGTCACAACGAGACTATTTAATTATTTACAGCGCCATGTGGTGTCCCCCAAAGATACCCAACCTAAACCCAACCTATGTTGTAATTACAATTCTGTTGGTTTCTTAGGGTACTACAGGTGTGATATGTGACCATGTTAACACAGAAATGGAGTTAAAGGAGTAAAAAACAAGACATGTTGGACATGGATTTACTTTCCAATGTGTTTTTTCACCAAATAAATACCCGTTATCAGGGAAAAAAATGGACAGTCGGAAACAAGTGTTCACAAATTCTATGGAACCAAAGTATTTAGCTGTTCGATAAAAGTTTGGAGTAGAACTTTATGAACCACTAACTCACAGCCAGCGCTATCCGGCTGAGCCAAGACAGCGAGATGCCGCCTCTCTGCTCTCGGTGCCAGATATTTAACTGAAGTGTCAATCTCTCATTTGTAATAGTTTTTTTTCTTTTTCGTTGCAGTTACTGAACCCAAAATGCGCTCCGGGTGAACTCGACACTTACAAGAACTTTTTGGCAGAATAAACATAGCAAAGCAGCCAACTGTCAGTAACCGATGAAGCGCGACTGTCACTGACGCAACTGGAGGCTTTCCATTGAAGCAACAGAGTGATCCAAGGTCAACACTTACCAGCTTCTTCTCACACTCTGTTTATACATCGGTGGAACTCTCCGTCAAAATCAGGGCGGACTTCTTGATAAACGTGGATTCGTCAACATTCAGTTCTTTTGGTCATTTGGTTGTGGGAGGGTGAAACTCTTGCTGAACAGATGATTGATGTTTGAAGCCGTTTCAGACCTCACTCTGATCCTACCGGCCTCCATCTCCGTGAAACACGAAGGCTCGTAAAGAAGTTTATGACGGACGTCTGGCGCTCGATGGATGGATCAAGTTTAACGATATTTAATAGCAAGAAGTTTAACAAAGTTTAACGAACACTCCAAGCTCTCGATGGTGGGTTGGTCGTGATCCAGGCTCCACGGGTACGAGCTAAAGCCAGCGAGTGTTGCTGGCTAACGGAGGAGGTACAAGCTAACGTAAGTGTTTCTGGCTAACGGAGGTCAAGACGAAAGAGAGACTTCTCCCAGTACAAAGAGGTGTTAGTCAACCGGCCAATCAGCTGTCTTTAAAGGTTAGTCCTTTGTTATCCAGTCCTGCGTCACCTTCTTGTTGGCTAAAAGTCCGCTATCAAAATGGAGAGGTCAAAGGTCACGACCCCGGGTCACAACGTCACTTACGGTCAAACTACTAAAAAAGCCCCTTCACAATAAAAGTCCAGAATGTTATTCTGCGGATTAAAATAACATCACCGGCTCCAACCGGCTTCCACATTTCTGAAATATTAACTAACATTCATCCCCATGCAACATACATATAAATATACATGTAAACGTACATGTAAACATATAAACATACATGTAAACATATAAACATACATGTAAACATACATGTAAACATACATATAAATATACACTACCGTTCAAAAGTTTGGGATCACTTAGAAATGACTTTATTTTTCAAAGAAAAGCACTTTTTTTCAATAAAGATAACATTAAATTAATCAGAAATACCCTCTCTACATTGTTAATGTGGTAAATGACTATTCTAGGTGGAAACGTCTGGTTTCTAATGAAATATCTCCAGAGGTGTATAGAGGCCCATTTCCATCAACTATCACTCCATTGTTCTAATGGTACATTGTGTTTGCTAATCGCCTTAGAAGACTAATGGATGATTAGAAAACCCGTGCAATTATGTTAGCACAGCTGAAAACAGTTATGCTGGTGATATAAGCTATACAACTGGCCTTCCTTTGAGCTTGAAGTTTGTAGAACAAAATTAATACTTCAAATATTAATCATTATTTCTAACCTTGTCAATGTCTTGACTATAATTTATATTCATTTGATAAATAAAAGTGTCATTTTTCATGTAAGACACGAAATTGTCTGGGTGATCCCAAACTTTTGAACGGTAGTGTACATGTAAACAGTAGGGGTGCAACGGATCAAAAAACTCACGGTTCGGATCGTTCCTCGGATCAGAGTCACGGATCGGATCATTTTTCGGATCAGCAAAAAAAAAAAAAAAAAAAAATAGACAAGACAAATAAACATGTTTTGTCTTTTTGTTTATTAACACTTTTAAATTATTCAATTGAAATATATAAAATCAACTTAAAGTGTACAATTAACATCTTCTTTTCAACATAATCAATGAAAAACAACTTAAAGTGCAACATAAAAAGGCATATCTCCTTCCTTTAAACATGGACCAATGACCATTAATAAAAAACAAATTAAAGTGCAACATAAGAAGGCACATCATCTTCCTTGAAACAAGAGCATTATTATCAAAGAAGAATTAAAGAAAGAAAACAAAGCATACATGAGCTTATAATTTTAAATTCTTTTTCAAAAAGACAAGGGTGTCTACATTGTCTGGGGAGAGTGTGGACCTCTTTGCAGTCACTATGTCCCCTGCTGTTGAGAACACTCTCTCGGAAGGAACTGAAGAGCCTGGCACAGCGAGATAGCATCTTGCCATCTTAGCAATATGATGGTATTTAAACTCATTGCTTTTCCACCATGTCAGTGGATCACCATCCACTGCAATGCCGCTGCTGCCAGGTAGAATGCCACCTCCTCTTTGATGTCAGCAGGAGTCTTGCTGTCCATGTCTTTGCTGGCAAAGGTCTCTCCAAAAAGCTCTGCCAACGCCGACTTCTTTTGTGGAGGAGATGTGTCCAAGTTTGCTCCTGTTGGCTCTGCAGCTTGACCCTGCAGAAAAGAATAGGTCATTAATTAAACCTATTATTTATTTTCATGTTTCATAAACATGAAAAATGCGGCAATAACATTAAATGAATGCCATTATTACTGAAAATAAAAAATGTATGAAGATTTAAATTGATCATTTTAAAATAATGTTTTTTTCCTTTACCTCATCACAGTCTTCAGTGGCCAGACTGCTCACAATCTCAGTGGTGAGGTCACTGTATGTCCTCTGGCGTAGGTCAGGGTCTATGTGAGACAGGGACTTAAACCTTGGATCCAGGGCAGTAGATCTGTGGAGGTAGTCCTGTAGAGTAGGGGTGAAGTGTATCTGGGCTTCAGGTCCTCTCTAATGGCAGTCTTGACATCTTGAGTGATGGTGCTGTCTTCCACACTTGGAGCCATGGATTGTAGAATCCTTGTTTTCAGCGGAAGGATCATTGACACAGATGGTAACGTTTCAGTGCTCAGCAGAGATGTAACAGTTTTAAGGGGTTTAAGCACCTGGAGGACCTCCTCTGCCACTCTCACATCATCATCAGAAAGGGTTATGATGTCTTTGACATTTTCTTTAGGGTCTTGTCGGTCAATGCAGAGTATATAGCTGCCTGCTGCTCCAGATAACGCTCTAACATATCATAAGTGGAGTTCCACCTTGTTGGGACATCATGTATGAGCTTATGAGTAGGCAGCTTTAGCATTTCTTGCCTTGTCTTAAGCACATGAGCAGCTGTTGTGCTTCTGTGGAAGTAGGAAACCACCTTCCTGATCCTCCCAAGGAGGCGGTCCATCCTATTGACTGAGATTCCTTCTGTGATGCCAAATTTACTACATGTGCAAAGCACCCTATCTGTGGGCCCAGTCCTGCCTCATTCACTGCATTTATTTGATTTTGGCATTATCAGTTGTGACTGGGATATTAGTAGTGGGCCTCTTTATCTTCCATTCCTCCACTGCTTGTGTCAGTACCTGCGCAAGGTGACTGCCTGTGTGACTTCCGGAGGGGCGTGTCTGCAGCACCGGACTTCTCATCTCCCAGTCTGCTGTGATGAAGTGAGCGGTTATTGTCACATAGCTCACCGTTCCCCTCGACGTCCACCCGTCTGTTGTGAGTGCAACAGAGGGTGCTACAACTAACTCATCCACTACCTTTTCTTCTCCTGCTCACACAGACCTGGCACAATATCATCGCTGAAGTGGGTGCGCGACGGGATGTCGAATCGTGGCTCGAGCACGTTCAGCATGTGTTTGAATCCCTTGTTTTGCACAACGGAATATGGCCTCATGTCAGCACCTATAAACAGACCGATAGCGTTTGTGATTGCTTTAGCCCGGTCTGATTGTGGAGGAAGGGCTGCTTAAATGCCGCGGTGATGAGCGGTTGTTGAGCCGCTTTCGGTTTCACTCCCGTCAGTGAAACACCGGGGTGATGTCGCTGTAAATGCGTGGCCATGCTCGATGTGTTTCCACTGTTGTATGACTTTCTTGTGCCACAGTGCCTACACACCGTCACGGTTTTATCCACCAACCTCTTTCCTTCTGAATTCAATTTGACAGGGAAGCCAAAATGCTCCCAAACAGGGATTTCCATGTGGGGCGTTCTAGTTCTTCTGTTCCTCCGCTCGCCATGACCACGCTGTGTTGCAGGTTTTTCTTTATGTTAGCAATCGCTATGTCAGCCACGTGTTACGGCTGTGTGTGGACTGAGCATGCGCACAATTTTTTTTTCTTCATAAATCAATCCGCGGATCATGCGCGTGCCGAACCGAAATAGATGATCCGAACGGATCACGGATCAATGATGATCCGTTGCACCCCTAGTAAACAGACATGTAAACAGACATATAAACATACATATAAACATACATGTAAACATACAAATAAACATACATGTAAACATACATATAAACATACATGTAAACAGTACCTCTTGCTATTCACATGTTATCACATACAGTCAATACAGTAAACAGTGTCTTCCCCTAATGCTCAACAATAAATTCATATTACAGTCAGAATAATATTCCCTATTATAATATCTTTCTATATGTGCTAATTTAAAGCATAAGACTTCCTCTATGCACACGTTACAACTTAACACTGGTCTGATAGTAACAAAGGTCCGTGAAGGGTCTGCCGGTAGCCAACACCTCTGGATCCAGAGCGGCTCTGGTGACAGCTCTATGAAGGACTGTGCTGCATGGCACATTGTTCCCATGGGAGTCATCGAGCAGTCATCCCTTTTTCATTGACACAAGAAGGTTGAGGAACTTTCCTTCCTCAAAGAAGCCGTCTCACGTTGGTCTCACTCCTCCTCTTCCTCCACCTCCAGTCATGGAGATATGTCTTTTTTTCCTTACCACCTTTTGTCCACTACCTTTCTCTTCACCTCTTCTCTTGCTGGTTTAGCTTCCTTCTTCCCGCCTCCTTTAACCCTCTGGGGTCTGGGGTCATCTTCTCGATTATTCACAATTTCTTCAATTCACCTTTTAACTTCCTACATCCCCAAGGTGTCATCTCCTCGTGTGAAAACCTTCTTTACAGACACGAGTCCACGGGCGAGCCCCTGCATGAGTCTCATTGTAGTCAGAGTTTGAGTCATTGCAGTCATCCGTTTCCATAGAAGACTTGTATTGTATGTATTCATTGTTACAGGACACAAGGGCCAATGTTGCTGACAGAGGTCTCGTGCACAAGGTTTTTTCGAGTTTTATTGAGGGAGTTGTTCCTGATCCGATGTGAGGTCAAAGGTCAGGGATGTTGTCTGTGTACAGATTGTAAAGCCCTCTGAGGATAATATATCATTTGTGATATTAGGCTATACAAAATGAATTGGATATGTTCATTTGAGGCCTTTGAATTGAAGACATACATATCATGAATGCTCATAGACACAGGGAAAAAGGAAAAGTTACGGAGGTTCTGTCTCATATTATCTCAGAGTCCTCGGGCAACAACATGCACACAGTTCAAATAAATAGATGTATGTTATAATATTAGAGAATTTTTTGTACAGACAATATTTCTACACTCGAATAAATACTAATTAAATGCAAAGAGAGTTATATAACAATATGTTGGGGAGTAGTTTATTCGTTGACATACTTCTGTTCCAACCGGCCCTTTAAGAGGCGGCCATGATGCGGATGTGGCCTGCAGTGACGATGCGTTTGACACCGCTGCTCTGGAGGGTCTGATTTACCCGGTGGGCTATAACTCTAACACGTCCTTTAGCGTCGTTTACCCGTCACCACGTCCGACACACACGTCTTGTGTTGTTAGCCACAAGGCTGTGTTGGTAAAAAGTCGTTTCTCATTCGACACACAGCCACAGAGTCAAAGTGTTTCCCCTTTTTTTCTTATTTTTAGTTGTAGGTAATAAAGCTACACGTTTACCTGCATGGGTTTTAAGGAAAAAGCTCCGGAATTGACATCAAAGGCGCTTGTGTAGTTTGAAGGTTGAAGCCCTCGTGTGGTCTTGAGAATAAAGAAAGACGAGTCGATGAATGTACCACGGAGACAATGATAGTGATTGTTGTACTTTTTCTTTCTTTCTTGATTTCCCTTCTTCAGTCTTTGAGCATTCAAAGGACACGATGTGCTTCTGTTGTAGAATCTGTGTGAACACGCTTCTTATTCGTTAAAGTCTCGGACAAGTGACTCAACGAAGATAGAGAAATGCCGACACTTGTAATGGTAAGAATGGTTGGGCGGAATCTCAAGCATCTATTGTTCACCTGGTCACATGACATCTATTGTTCATCTGGTCTCATGACATCTATTGTTCATCTGGTCACATGACATCTATTGTTCATCTGGTCACATGACATCTATTGTTCATCTGGTCTCATGACATCTATTGATCATCTGGTCACATGACATCTATTGTTCATCTGGTCTCATGACATCTATTGATCATCTGGTCACATGACATCTATTGTTCATCTGGTCTCATGACATCTATTGTTCATCTGGTCACATGACATCTATTGTTCATCTGGTCACATGACATCTATTGTTCACCTGGTCACATGACATCTATTGTTCATCTGGTCACATGACATCTATTGTTCACCTGGTCACATGACATCTATTGTTCATCTGGTCTCATGACATCTATTGTTCATCTGGTCACATGACATCTATTGTTCATCTGGTCACATGACATCTATTGTTCACCTGGTCACATGACATCTATTGTTCATCTGGTCTCATGACATCTATTGTTCATCTGGTCACATGACATCTATTGTTCCTCTGGTCACATGACGTCTATTGTTCATCTGGTCACATGACATCTATTGTTCATCTGGTCTCATGACATCTATTGTTCATCTGGTCACATGGCATCTATTGTTCATCTGGTCACATGGCATCTATTGTTCATCTGGTCACATGACATCTATTGTTCATCTGGTCTCATGACATCTATTGTTCATCTGGTCACATGACATCTATTGTTCATCTGGTCACATGACATCTATTGTTCATCTGGTCACATGACATCTATTGTTCATCTGGTCACATGACATCTATTGTTCATCTGGTCACATGACATCTATTGTTCATCTGGTCTCATGACATCTAGTTGTTCATCTGGTCACGTGACATCTATTGTTCATCTGGTCACATGACATCTATTGTTCACCTGGTCACATGACATCTATTGTTCGTCTAGTCACACGACATCTATTGTTCATCTAGTCACATGACATCTATTGTTCATCTGGTCTCATGACATCTATTGTTCATTTGGTCACATGACATATATTGTTCATCTGGTCTCATGACATCTATTGTTCATCTGGTCACATGACATCTATTGTTCATCTGGTCTCATGACATCTATTGTTCATCTGGTCACATGACATCTATTGTTCATCTGGTCACATGACATCTATTGTTCACCTGGTCACATGACATCTATTGTTCATCTAGTCACATGACATCTATTGTTCATCTGGTCTCATGACATCTATTGTTCATCTGGTCACATGACATCTATTGTTCATCTGGTCACATGACATCTATTGTTCACCTGGTCACATGACATCTATTGTTCATCTAGTCACATGACATCTATTGTTCATCTGGTCACATGACATCTATTGTTCATCTAGTCACATGACATCTATTGTTCATCAGGTCACATGACATCTATTGTTCATCTGGTCTCATGACATCTATTGTTCATCTGGTCACATCTATTGTTCATCTGGTCACATGACATCTATTGTTCATCTGGTCTCATGACATCTATTGTTCATCTGGTCTCATGACATCTATTGTTCATCTGGTCACATGACATCTATTGTTCATCTGGTCTCATGACATCTATTGTTCATCTGGTCACATGACATCTATTTTTCATCTGGTCACATGACATCTATTGTTCATCTGGTCACATGACATCTATTGTTCATCTGGTCTCATGGCATCTATTGTTCACCTGGTCACATGACATCTATTGTTCATCTGGTCTCATGACATCTATTGTTCATCTGGTCACATGACATCTATTGTTCATCTGGTCACATGACATCTATTGTTCCTCTGGTCACATGACATCTATTGTTCATCTGGTCACATGACATCTATTGTTCCTCTGGTCACATGACATCTATTGTTCATCTAGTCACATGACATCTATTGTTCATCTGGTCACATGACATCTATTGTTCATCTAGTCACATGACATCTATTGTTCATCTGGTCACATGACATCTATTGTTCCTCTGGTCACATGACATCTATTGTTCATCTGGTCACATGACATCTATTGTTCCTCTGGTCACATGACATCTATTGTTCATCTAGTCACATGACATCTATTGTTCATCTGGTCACATGACATCTATTGTTCATCTAGTCACATGACATCTATTGTTCATCTGGTCTCATGACATCTATTGTTCCTCTGGTCACATGACATCTATTGTTCATCTAGTCACATGACATCTATTGTTCTGTCCCTCCTGGAGAGGGTTCCTCCTCTGTTTCTCTCCTCAAGGTTTCTTCACTGTTTTCCCTGTGAAGGTTTTTTTTAGTTTTATTGAGGGAGTTGTTCCTGATCCAATGTGAGGTCAAAGGTCAGGGTTGTTGTCTGTACAGATTGTAAAGCCCTCTGAGGATAATATATCATTTGTGATATTAGGCTATACAAAATTAATTGAATAGACTTAATTTGAGGCCTTTGAATTGAAGACATACATATAATGAGTGCTCATAGAAACGGGGAAAAAGGAAAAGTTACAGAGGTTCAGTCTCTTATTATCTGGGAGTCCTCGGGCAACAACATGCACACCATTCACCGAGAGCCTGTGCACTTGTCCAGCAGGTGAACACTTCATTTATATGCAAGATACCAAACAATACGCACACTGCATATTTACATTCTGCCGTCTGTCCATGTGGATTTTGACAGTCCAACAATGTTTATATCACCTTTTTTTTTAATGGCCCTCAGATACAAGTGAGGAGAAACAGGGTCCGCTCAGCATCGATACTCCTTCCTGCGTTTCATGAAAACCCGCCGGGCCCTGCCGACACGCCGGCACACCACAAGTGTTTATGTTGGTATCGCCGGCTGTCATAAAAATGAGATTACAGGGAGTAGATGATCCATTAAAGTCATCTCTCTTTCTGCTTCACCTTTCCCAGACTCGCAGGAACAACACATTCCGCTCATCTAATTGTCTCTGGCCTGATTTGTTCTCCACATGACGCCCCTTCCCCACAAAAGCCAGAAAATGCCTGAAGCCGTTCTTGAAAACACGCAGCGGTAAACATGTGGCGCTCCACCGATGAGGCCGCCCATCTTTGACCTGTAATTGCAGTTCCTCCCCCCTAGGGGGGAATCGGTGTCATTTTGAAATCTCAAAGCTTGTCTCTGTGCATTTTAGTCAGAATCTCCAGATCAGGGCTGTCAAACTCATCTTCACCGCGGGCCACATCAGCATCACAGCCGCCTCTTAAAGGGCCGGCGTAACTAAAGCGGTGTGTGAACTACTCCCGCACATATTGTTAAATAACTCTCTTTGCATTTGATTATTGTTCATTCAAGAGTAGAAATATTGTACACAAGAACATTTCTCTAATATTATAACACAAATCCATTTAATTTGTAACCTTCAAAATAAAAGCACAGGATATAAAGGTGATCATATGTCTCGCCATCAGGGGCCAAATAAAATGAATATTGTACACAAGAACATTTCTTTAAGATTGTAACACAAATCCATTTAATTTGTAACCTTCAAAATAAAGACACGGGATATAAAGGCGATAATATGTCGTTCAAGCCGTCAGGGGCCAAATAAAATAACTATTGTACACACAAACATTTCTCTAATATTATAACACAAATCCATTTAATTTGTAACCTTCAAAATAAAAGCCCATGATATAAAGGTGATAATATGTCTTTCAAGCCGTCAGGGGCCGCATAAAATGACGTGGTGGGCCGCATTCGGCCCGTGGGCCTTGTGTTTGACGCCAGATGATATTAACCATGTTTGAACAGCTAGAAAACAGATGACACACGGCTGCACGTTCCAGGGCACTCGTATGATAACGGAGCCTTTCATTTTGCAGGAGTCTTTCTAAATCACCTGAAGATGTTGATGCAACTTGACTTCATTAAACTCTCAAATGTCTAATGATGCAGAGCGTCAAGCTTCTGGTCTTGCACTTATGTCCGAAGGGATTCAGTAAGCGCCATCTAAAGCTTCATTTAACATCAACTTCAATGATGTACGAGTTATTCACTGCATCCCCGAGAGATGCGAAAAGAGTATTAGCTGTGGTTTGGACTTTTCAATGCGTCTTCTGTGATTGGATGAGCCGGATGGAAACATTTCATTTGCTCCAAAAACATCAACCCGTTATTTATGTTGCTTATTCTTCCTCCCCGCAGTATTGGAGAGTTGTTTTGTTGAAAGATGGCTGCAAACAAAGCCCAGACAATTCAGCAATGAACACACTTTTTACTGTAAATATTTCAGAACAAAAGTCCCTCTTGGTCTTGTTAAATAAAATATCATTTTGATGCAGTCAAATTATTAGGAAATGTCGGGTTTTCATCCGCGGTGACTTCACAGGGATCCGACAGCTGGTCTCACCTCCTCTGTCCTCTGGGGAGTCACTCCTGTGTGGGAGGAGAGGAGTCCTGATTGTGTCCACATGCCGTCCACACCTCACCGAGATCCAGACGCAGCGCGAGCCGGTCCACCTCGGCACGCCGGCTGGAAGTGGGAATATAGACGGAGGCTGCTGGCTCTAATTTAGTTTTGTGTTTTTTTTCAAGCAGTCAAATGAAATTAAACATCCTTAATTCAACCTTGAATTTTTGCATCCCCAAATGCTGCTTTTCATTTACATGTTTCCTTCTCTAACAGTTGCAAGATCTTCATTGGACAGTTGGACTGAGGCCCCTGAGCAGCCAGTGACACATGAAGGGTGGCGACGCCCACTTAGTGAGGGCCTCCAGAGATGATCGAGAGGTCAGAGTCCTGCCACGACCCGGCACGACGCCGGTGGTGTGTCCCTCCCCCGCATGTCGAAGGGTCGGCTCTCCCCTCAGTGGCATCTCGCCGTGCTCATGGATTCCCGGCTTTCGTGACAATAGTTTCTTATATTTCTGCCTCCAACCCACAGCAACATCTATTTCTACAGATTATAGACCTCACTCAAAAAAACATGTTCATATTGCCTTTATTGCCAAATAATTGAACTTGATTTGTTTAGTTTTTCACAGGTTGGACTTTATTGTTATTAACTTGAAAAGATATGCAGTGTAAAACAGGTAAACTGCAGCCACATAAAGCTATTTTCTTGCCAAATACTAGTTCTTTTTTGCACACTTATGGTTTACGGCGGCTTATTCCCTGAGAATAAAAAAAAATATATGACATTGTGCTGTTTTAAATGAGCAGATAAAAAAATAGCAAACGTAGTAGCAGTGTCAGCGGCGGTGTTAGTGGATCTACGCTCACAGCCGTCATCACAGAGACGGAAACACACAATGCTTTGGATGCCAAAACATTGTCTTGCTAAAACAATAAGAGTTAGAAGGGAGGTGGTCAACGGGATGTGACAGTAATACAGTCCATTACAGGCGCTGTCACACTGGGGTGCAACAGAGGATGTTAACATTCCCCTGAAAATACTGAATAAACTGTGACATCTAAATACAAAATGCCTTTAAAAAGGGAAAAAATAAAACATTGGCATTCATCTTATTAATCAAATGTTTTCCCTGATGGAGAAAGACTTCTAGCAACATGAACTAGCATGTACTAACATGACACTAGCATGTACTAACATGACACTAGCATGTACTAACATGACACTAGCATGTACCCATATGAAACAGAGACTGTCTCTGAGCAGCTTCACACTGCTCGTGTCTCTCCTCTGTCCTTCTAGACCTTTCTGCAGCATTTGACACTGAACCACCAGATCCTTCAGGCGCTGCTCGCTGCCTCTTCTCATCCGACCTCAACGACCACACTAACCGGGTAACTTGGAGAAGATCTGTGTCTGAACCTTGCCCTCTCACGACTGGGGTCCCTCAAGGCTCCGTCCTGGGACCCCTCCTCTTCCCTCTCACTATGATAGATAGATAGATAGATATATACTTTATTAATCCCCAAGGGGAAATTTGTCGTGACAGTAGCAGCAACACACAAGAATAAAAAACAAAATACAAAATATAAGAAACAGGGATGAAAGATATAGAAGTATACAAGTAAAATAAAGTAAAATACAAAACAAAATATATATGTAAATATACAACACACATGCATACACAACACACAACAACACTGACATATTAAATACAAAAATATTAAATATAGACAGAGTGCAAAAAGCAAAGTGTGTGTATGAGTGCAGAGCAAATGAAATGAAATGTGTGTGTATGTGTGTAGTGCAAACAAATGAGATGTGTGAAGTGCAGATCAACATAGTGTAAGTATTCAGTTATTGTTGTAGTTATTGCACTATGATCTAACAAGAGGTGATCTGTTATAGAGCCTCATAGCCGTCGGCAGGAATGTTCTCCTGTATCTCTCCTTGTGGCAGCGGAGCGTGAGGAGACGTCTGGAGAAAGTACTCCTCTGTCCCTGTAGTAGGTGGTGGAGAGGGTGGTCTGGGTGGTCCGGGTGGTCCGGGTGGTCCAATATGGACAGCAGTTTCTTCAACGTCCTCCTCTCCACCACCTGTTCCAGGTGCTCCAGCTGGCAGCCGATGATGGAGCCAGCCTTCCTAACCAGTTTGTTAAGACGGCTGGTGTCACCGGCTCCGATGCTGCTCCCCCAGCAGACAATGGCAAAGTGCAGCACACTGGCCACAACCGACTGGTAGAATAACTCCAGCATCTTGCTGCACACGTTGAAGGATCGAAGCTTTCTCAGGAAAAAGAGTCGACTCATCCCCTTCTTGTACACAGCGTTGATGTTGGCCTTCCAGTTCAGTCGGCTGTCGATGGAGACGCCCAGGTACTGGTCCTCCTCCACCAGGTACTGGTCCTCCTCCACCAGGTACTGGTCCTCCTCCATCAGGTCCACGTCCACTCCCAGGACACTCAGAGGGGGAGGAGCTGTCGCCTTCCTCCTGAAGTCCACCACCATCTCTCTGGTCTTGGCCACGTTCAGCCGCAGGTGGTTCTCATCGGCCCACTTTACAAAGTCGCTCACCACTGCCCTGTCCTCCTCCTCCCGTCCATCCCTAATACACCCGACCACTGCAGAGTCATCAGAGTACTTCTGCAGATGGCATGACTCTGTGTTGTACTGGAAGTCACTGGTGTACAGGGTGAAGAGGAAGGGAGACAAAACAGTTCCCTGTGGGGCTCCAACATCACTGACCACCGTTCCAGACAGCACACGCCCCATTCTGACAAACTGTGGTCTGCCTGTGAGGTAGTCAGTGATCCAGGAGATGGTGGACGCGTCCACACCGACCACCCGCAGCTTCTATTCTTGGGGTCCCTCAAGGCTCCGTGCTGGGACCCCTCCTCTTCCCTCTCACGACTGGGATCCCTCAAGACTCCGTCCTGGGACCCCTCCTCTTCCCTCTCACGACTGGGGTCCCTCAAGGCTCCGTCCTGGGTCCCCTCCTCTTCCCTCTCACGACTGGGGTCCCTCAAGGCTCCGTCCTGGGTCCCCTCCTCTTCCCTCTCACGACTGGGGTCCCTCAAGGCTCCGTCCTGGGACCCCTCCTCTTCCCTCTCACTATGGGGTCCCTCAAGGCTCCGTCCTGGGACCCCTCCTCTTCCCTCTCACGACTGGGGTCCCTCAAGACTCCGTCCTGGGTCCCCTCCTCTTCCCTCTCACGACTGGGGTCCCTCAAGGCTCCGTCCTGGGTCCCCTCCTCTTCCCTCTCACGACTGGGGTCCCTCAAGGCTCCGTCCTGGGACCCCTCCTCTTCCCTCTCACTATGGGGTCCCTCAAGGCTCCGTCCTGGGACCCCTCCTCTTCCCTCTCACGACTGGGGTCCCTCAAGGCTCCGTCCTGGGTCCCCTCCTCTTCCCTCTCACGACTGGGGTCCCTCAAGGCTCCGTCCTGGGTCCCCTCCTCTTCCTCTCACGACTGGGGTCCCTCAAGGCTCCGTCCTGGGACCCTCCTCTTCCCTCTCACGACTGGGGTCCCTCAAGGCCCCTCCTCTTCCTCTCACGACTGGGGTCCCTCAAGGTCCCGTCCTGGACCCTCCTCTTCCCTCTCACGACTGGGGTCCCTCAAGGCTCCGTCCTGGGTCCCTCCTCTTCCTCTCACGACTGGGGTCCTCAAGGCTCCGTCCTGGGTCCCTCCTCTTCCTCTCACGACTGGGGTCCCTCAAGGCTCCATCCTGGGTCCCTCCTCTTCCTCTCACTATGGGGTCCTCAAGGCTCCGTCCTGGGTCCCTCCTCTTCCACTCACTATGGTGGCCGTCAAGGGTCCGTCCTCGGTCGCATCCTCTTCATGTCACCATGGGGTCCCTCAAGGCTCCTTCCTGGGTCCCTCCTCTTCCTCTCACTGGGGTCCCTCAAGGCTCCGTCCTGGGACCCCTCCTCTTCCTCGAACTATGGGGTCCTCAAGGCTCCGTCCTGGGACCCTCCTCTTCCTCTCACGACGGGGGTCCCTCAAGGCTCCGTCCTGGGACCCCTCCTCTTCCCTCTCACGACTGGGGTCCCTCAAGGCTCCGTCCTGGGACCCCTCCTCTTCCCTCTCACGACTGGGGTCCCTCAAGGCTCCGTCCTGGGACCCCTCCTCTTCCCTCTCACGACTGGGGTCCCTCAAGGCTCCGTCCTGGGACCCCTCCTCTTCCCTCTCACGACTGGGGTCCCTCAAGGCTCCGTCCTGGGACCCCTCCTCTTCCCTCTCACGACTGGGGTCCCTCAAGGCTCCGTCCTGGGTCCCCTCCTCTTCCCTCTCACGACTGGGGTCCCTCAAGGCTCCGTCCTGGGTCCCCTCCTCTTCCCTCTCACGACTGGGGTCCCTCAAGGCTCCGTCCTGGGACCCCTTCTCTTCCCTCTCACGACTGGGGTCCCTCAAGGCTCCGTCCTGGGTCCCCTCCTCTTCCCTCTCACTATGGGGTCCCTCAAGGCTCCGTCCTGGGACCCCTCCTCTTCCCTCTCACTATGGGGTCCCTCAAGGCTCCGTCCTGGGACCCCTCCTCTTCCCTCTCACTATGGGGTCCCTCAAGGCTCCGTCCTGGGTCCCCTCCTCTCCTCTCTCACGACTGGGGTCCCTCAAGGCTCCGTCCTGGGACCCCTCCTCTTCCCTCTCACTATGGGGTCCCTCAAGGCTCCATCCTGGGACCCCTCCTCTTCCCTCTCACGACTGGGGTCCCTCAAGGCTCCGTCCTGGAGAGGGATCCTCCTTTGTTGCTCTCCTAAAGGTTTCTTTCCCTATTTTTCCCCGTGAAAGGGTTGTTTGATGTCTATGTGTACAGATTGTAAAGCCCACTGAGGGAAAATTCGTAATGTGTGATATTGGGCTATGCAAAATAGACTGAATTGAATTGCTAAACGCCTGCTACAGTGCAGCTCAAAGAGACCCATACATGCATCTGTTAAATAAAACATCCTCGTCCAAATGTGTGTTGTACACTGCACCACGGGGCTTTTCCTTTTCCCCCTCTGACCTTTTACTGTCACCTTTTTTTAAAAACTGTGGCACATTATCTGAAGGAAACATGAAAAAAAGAAGGTACCCTGTGGTGAGAACAACCACAGCTCAGGGAAAATACATAGTGTTCCACAACACCAAGGGCAGATCGGGTCCCCCCCCCCCCGTGTGTGACCTGCAGCCGGGCGGGCTCGGAGGGGCATCTGTCGTTGTGTACTGCTTGTTGTGGTGTTTTTAAAAAGGCGCTTGGTATACATGCCCCAGTTGGGTGCTTGAAACACGAGTGAGTACCCGTCGCAGATGTTGACAGATGTTTATCATCCTCATCTCAACGCTCCGACTTGACTCGTACGCGGTTGGCAGGCGTCCTTGCCTGAAGCCGTGGCGGCGGTGAAGTGCTCTCTGACGCCGCCGCTTGATTATCTGGTGGAGGAGCGGCGTGTTGAGAAGCTGCCTCCGTCGGTGCAAATGCTCCAAAGGCTCGAGGAGCAGCTGAAGAAATCACAGCTCTGGTTTCAAGTCTATTTAAAAATGATCCGTGTGCGCTTGTAGGACAGTGTCCAATTCTGTGACTGCGTTGGATATGTTTATTATGTGTGCTTGTTAGATACCATAGGGATGGTTAAGAGAATAAAATGTAACACACTGAGGGTGGTAAGAATTATTGTCAATGTATTTTGGCGAAATATGACGAGAGTAGACAGATCAGATAAGAGAAGCAGGTGTCGGGCAGGACCAGGTTTCAGATAGAACCACAGCTCCTGTGAACCTGTGAGGAGAGAAAGCTCAACGACTGGGTAACAAGCAGAGTTAGTAATGTGCATGTTAAATGTATTAGTACATTTTCATGAAAAATGCAACACCCAGCTTTTCGTAGGGTCCCCAGGCCTCCTGTACACATGTCCCAGCGTCCTCGCCATGGACGGGAAAACACACAGGCGGGAAAACACAATGGCGGGAAAAAACATAGAAGGGAAAACACATTGGCGGGAAAACGAAATGGCAGGAAAACACACTGGCGGAAAGTGACGAATTTTTCTGAAATAAGCTAATATTGAACATAAAAAATGATATGGTGATGAACTTGAGTTCTTTAATATTTCATGGTAGTCGAGTCCACCTCATGTGTTTGGGGATGCAATACTCCATGAACATAATCTTGTTTGTTATAACATGACAGACATGTCAAACACGTGTCTCCTGAGGATGTGGTTGGTAGTGGATGATAAACGGTGGATTCATACCAAATGCCAACAGTCAGAAATGTGAATGTTCATATCCATCAGATGCATTTAGCTTTCATGTGACGTGTATCTCCAGTGTCTTATCTTCGACACATCTTTGGGAAGCCTGTGTTAAATCCTGCGACTTCATTGGTGTAACAGGAGCGTGTGACCTTCCCCCCCGCACCAACGATCGAGGCCCCTCACGGTGTCCGTTTGCAGTCATGTCACTGTGGCAGCCTCTTGCTCTCCTCCCTCACACCTCCATCCCGACTCGGCTCAATATAGAGAAGAGAACACAAAACATCTGATGCGTTCCAGCTGAGGTCGATCGGGCCTCCTCCCGGCACCTGTTCCCCGAGCCACTCCCCCTCTCCCGACCGCAGCTGAGCATAACCACGCCCCCCCGCCGCCACAATTGTGTAAATACAAAAAAACTCACGAGCAGTGGAAGTCAATTTTCTACCAAATAGCGCGACAATCAGCTGACACACACACACCAGAACCAACACCAGGTTACAACACAATGAGTCCCCCAGAATGCTTTCCCATGCTCAACTGGTGCCTTTTAAATTGAAAAGATCGTATCAGGACAGTAAGTTTCATTCCTTGTTTTTTTAGAAAATACAAGGAAACTAAAATAATGATTGCGGTAGAGTTGCTCTTACATCCTCCTGCGGCATCAAGGAATGAAGAGAGAAACAAACGGCCTGTCGCTCTGCTTGAAGTGCGTCCTCAACATTTAATCCATGCATCAACATTTTCAGCGAAGCAGCAATTTTGATCACATTCTGAGCATCGATTGGCTGTTGGGTGAGTTAACGTATCCATCACTTTGCCTCAGCATCATCCAGCTACCCCCGTCATGCCTTTGGACTGTGAGAGGAAGCCAGACAACCTTTAGAGAACCGACACTAACACAGGAAGAGCGTAGAAACAGAAGAACCCACGCTGGCCGGGGGGTCAGAACCAGGACCCGCCTCCAGCTTTCAGGGGTCAAGGCTTCTTTTATGCTCCTCGTCACGCTCAAATCCATCTTAATGGAACTTATAACCCAGTACTCTTCAAAAGATCACTCGGATCGTCTGACAAATTGCTCTTAAATATCACCGGCGCAAAACAAAAAGGGCTCCAACAATTTTGAATCGGCTCCTTGTAAAGTCAGCCGAGCCGAGAGTTTCAAGACCTAATTTTATGAGTTTCTTGCGAGCAATTCTTTTATTGCTGCATCAACATGAGGGAGGTAGACAATACAGGATTTATTACATTTCTTTTATTTAGAGAACTGTGTAGCATTGAAAGTATCTATTGGTGGGAATGGAATATAATGTGAAGAAGTTATGTTTTCTTTCGTGTCCAATCCTCTGACATGGGTGTCTCACAGGTTCCCCGTAACATTCCCCATGGGTGTCTCAGGTTCCCCATAACGTTCTCCATGGGTGTCTCAGGTTCCCGTATGGGTGTCTCAGGTTCCCCGTAACGTTCCCCATGGGTGTCTCAGGTTCCTCGTAACGTTCCCCATGGGTGTCTCAGGTTCCTCGTAACATTCCCCATGGGTGTCTCAGGTTCCCCGTAACATTCCCCATGGGTGTCTCAGGTTCCCCATAACGTTCTCCATGGGTGTCTCAGGTTCCCCGTAACGTTCCCCATGGGTGTCTCAGGTTCCTCGTAACGTTCCCCATGGGTGTCTCAGGTTCCCCGTAACGTTCCCCATGGGTTTCTCAGGTTCCTCGTAACGTTCCCCATGGGTGTCTCAGGTTCCTCGTAACGTTCCCCATGGGTCTCTCAGGTACTCCGTAACGTTCCCCATGGGTGTCTCAGGTTCCCCGTAACGTTCCCCATGGGTGTCTCAGGTTCCCCGTAACGTTCCCCATGGGTGTCTCAGGTTCCTCGTAACGTTCCCCATGGGTGTCTCAGGTTCCTCGTAACGTTCCCCATGGGTGTCTCAGGTTCCCCGTAACGTTCCCCATGGGTGTCTCAGGTTCCCCGTAACGTTCCCCATGGGTGTCTCAGGTTCCCCATAACGTTCCCCATGGGTGTCTCAGGTTCCCCGTAACGTTCCCCATGGGTGTCTCTCAGGTACTCCGTAACGTTCCCATGGGTCTCTCAGGTTCCCCGTAACGTTCCCCATGGGTCTCTCAGGTTCCCCCGAAACGTTCCCCATGGGTCTCCCTCAGGTACCCCGTAACGTTCCCCATGGGTGTCTCAGGTTCCCTGTAACGTTCCCCATGGGTGTCTCTCAGGTTCCCCGTAACATTCCCCATGGGTGTCTCTCAGGTACCTCGTAACGTTCCCCATGGGTGTCTCAGGTACCTCGTAACATTCTCCATGGGTGTCTCTCAGGTTCCTCGTAACGTTCTCCATGGGTGTCCCTCAGGTACCTCGTAACGTTCTCCATGGGTGTCTCAGGTACCCGTAACGTTCTCCATGGGTGTCTCTCAGGTACCTTGTAACGTTCCCCATGGGTGTCTCAGGTTCCCGTAACGTTCCCCATGGGTGTCTCTCAGGTACCTCGTAACGTTCCCCATGGGTGTCTCTCAGGTACCTTGTAACGTTCCCCATGGGTGTCTCAGGTTCCCCGTAACGTTCCCCATGGGTGTCTCTCAGGTACCTTGTAACGTTCCCCATGGGTGTCTCAGGTTCCCCGTAACGTTCCCCATGGGTCTCTCTCAGGTACCTTGTAACGTTCCCCATGGGTGTCTCAGATTCCCCATAACGTTCCCCATGGGTCTCTCTCAGGTACCTTGTAACGTTCCCCATGGGTGTCTCAGGTTCCCCATAACGTTCCCCATGGGTGTCTCTCAGGTACCTCGTAACATTCTCCATGGGTGTCTCTCAGGTTCCTCGTAACGTTCTCCATGGGTGTCTCTCAGGTTCCCCATAACGTTCCCCATGGGTGTCTCTCAGGTTCCCCGTAACATTCCCCATGGGTGTCTCTCAGGTTCCCGTGACGTTCCCCATGGGTGTCTCAGGTACCTCGTAACGTTCCCCATGGGTCTCCCTCAGGTACCTCGTAACGTTCTCCATGGGTGTCTTCCTCAGGTACCTCGTAACATTCTCCATGGGTGTCTCTCAGGTACCTCGTAACGTTCTCCATGGGTGTCTCAGGTTCCCCGTAACGTTCCCCATGGGTGTCTCTCAGGTTCCCCGTGACGTTCCCCATGGGTGTCTCAGGTACCTCGTAACGTTCCCCATGGGTCTCCCTCAGGTACCTCGTAACGTTCTCCATGGGTGTCTTCCTCAGGTACCTCGTAACGTTCCCCATGGGTGTCTCTCAGGTACCTCGTAACATTCTCCATGGGTGTCTCTCAGGTTCCTCGTAACGTTCTCCATGGGTGTCTCTCAGGTTCCCCGTAACATTCCCCATGGGTGTCTCAGGTTCCCCCGTAACGTTCCCCATGGGTCTCCCTCAGGTACCTCGTAACATTCCCCATGGGTCTCTCTCAGGTTCCCCGTAACGTTCCCCATGGGTGTCTCAGGTTCCTCGTAACGTTCCCCATGGGTCTCTCTCAGGTACCTTGTAACGTTCCCCATGGGTGTCTCAGGTTCCCCGTAACGTTCTCCATGGGTGTCTCAGGTACCTCGTAACGTTCGCCATGGGTGTCTCAGGTACCTCGTAACGTTCCCCATGGGTATCCCTCAGGTACCTCGTAACGTTCTCCATGGGTGTCTTCCTCAGGTACCTCGTAACGTTCCCCATGGGTGTCTCTCAGGTACCCCGTAACGTTCTCCATGGGTGTCTCAGGTTCCCCGTAACGTTCCCCATGGGTGTCTCAGGTACCTCGTAACGTTCCCCATGGGTCTCCCTCAGGTACCTCGTAACGTTCTCCATGGGTGTCTTCCTCAGGTACCTCGTAACGTTCCCCATGGGTGTCTCTCAGGTACCTCGTAACATTCTCCATGGGTGTCTCTCAGGTTCCTCGTAACATTCTCCATGGGTGTCTCACAGGTTCCCCGTAACGTTCCCCATGGGTGTCTCTCAGGTACCTTGTAACATTCCCCATGGGTGTCTCAGGTTCCCCGTAACGTTCCCCATGGGTGTCTCTCAGGTACCTCGTAACATTCTCCATGGGTGTCTCTCAGGTTCCTCGTAACGTTCTCCATGGGTGTCTCTCAGGTTCCCCGTAACGTTCCACATGGGTGTCTCTCAGGTTCCCCGTAACATTCCCCATGGGTGTCTCAGGTTCCCCCGTAACGTTCCCCATGGGTCTCTCTCAGGTTCCCCGTAACGTTCCCCATGGGTGTCTCAGGTTCCTCGTAACGTTCCCCATGGGTCTCTCTCAGGTACCTTGTAACGTTCCCCATGGGTGTCTCAGGTTCCCCGTAACGTTCGCCATGGGTGTCTCAGGTACCTCGTAACGTTCCCCATGGGTATCCCTCAGGTACCTCGTAACGTTCTCCATGGGTGTCTTCCTCAGGTACCTCGTAACGTTCCCCATGGGTGTCTCTCAGGTACCCCGTAACGTTCTCCATGGGTGTCTCAGGTTCCCCGTAACGTTCCCCATGGGTGTCTCAGGTACCTCGTAACGTTCCCCATGGGTCTCCCTCAGGTACCTCGTAACGTTCTCCATGGGTGTCTTCCTCAGGTTCCTCGTAACGTTCTCCATGGGTGTCTCTCAGGTTCCCCGTAACGTTCCCCATGGGTGTCTCTCAGGTACCTTTAACGTTCCCCATGGGTGTCTCAGGTTCCCCGTAACGTTCCCCATGGGTGTCTCTCAGGTACCTCGTAACGTTCTCCATGGGTGTCTCAGGTTCCCCGTAACGTTCCCCATGGGTGTCTCTCAGGTTCCCCGTGACGTTCCCCATGGGTGTCTCAGGTACCTCGTAACATTCCCCATGGGTCTCCCTCAGGTACCTCGTAACGTTCTCCATGGGTGTCTTCCTCAGGTACCTCGTAACATTCTCCATGGGTGTCTCTCAGGTACCTCGTAACGTTCTCCATGGGTGTCTCAGGTTCCCCGTAACGTTCCCCATGGGTGTCTCTCAGGTTCCCCGTGACGTTCCCCATGGGTGTCTCAGGTACCTCGTAACGTTCCCCATGGGTCTCCCTCAGGTACCTCGTAACGTTCTCCATGGGTGTCTCAGGTACCTCGTAACGTTCCCCATGGGTGTCTCTCAGGTACCTCGTAACATTCTCCATGGGTGTCTCTCAGGTTCCTCGTAACGTTCTCCATGGGTGTCTCTCAGGTTCCCCGTAACGTTCCCCATGGGTGTCTCTCAGGTTCCCCGTAACGTTCCCCATGGGTGTCTCTCAGGTACCTTGTAATGTTCCCCATGGGTGTCTCAGGTTCCCCGTAACGTTCCCCATGGGTGTCTCTCAGGTACCTCGTAACGTTCTCCATGGGTGTCTCAGGTTCCCCGTAACGTTCCCCATGGGTGTTTCTCAGGTTCCCCGTGACGTTCCCCATGGGTGTCTCAGGTACCTCGTAACGTTCCCCATGGGTCTCCCTCAGGTACCTCGTAACGTTCTCCATGGGTGTCTTCCTCAGGTACCTCGTAACATTCTCCATGGGTGTCTCTCAGGTACCTCGTAACATTCTCCATGGGTGTCTCTCAGGTACCTCGTAACGTTCTCCATGGGTGTCTCTCAGGTACCTTGTAACGTTCCCCATGGGTGTCTCAGGTTCCCCGTAACGTTCCCCATGGGTGTCTCTCAGGTACCTCGTAACGTTCTCCATGGGTGTCTCTCAGGTACCTTGTAACGTTCCCCATGGGTGTCTCTCAGGTTCCCCGTAACGTTCCCCATGGGTGTCTCTCAGGTACCTCGTAACATTCTCCATGGGTGTCTCTCAGGTACCTCGTAACGTTCTCCATGGGTGTCTCAGGTTCCCCGTAACGTTCCCCATGGGTGTCTCTCAGGTTCCCCGTGACGTTCCCCATGGGTGTCTCAGGTACCTCGTAACGTTCCCCATGGGTCTCCCTCAGGTACCTCGTCACGTTCTCCATGGGTGTCTTCCTCAGGTACCTCGTAACGTTCCCCATGGGTGTCTCTCAGGTACCTCGTAACATTCTCCATGGGTGTCTCTCAGGTTCCTCGTAACGTTCTCCATGGGTGTCTCTCAGGTTCCCCGTAACGTTCCCCATGGGTGTCTCTCAGGTTCCCCGTAACGTTCCCCATGGGTGTCTCTCAGGTACCTTGTAATGTTCCCCATGGGTGTCTCAGGTTCCCCGTAACGTTCCCCATGGGTGTCTCTCAGGTACCTCGTAACGTTCTCCATGGGTGTCTCAGGTTCCCCGTAACGTTCCCCATGGGTGTTTCTCAGGTTCCCCGTGACGTTCCCCATGGGTGTCTCAGGTACCTCGTAACGTTCCCCATGGGTCTCCCTCAGGTACCTCGTAACGTTCTCCATGGGTGTCTTCCTCAGGTACCTCGTAACATTCTCCATGGGTGTCTCTCAGGTACCTCGTAACATTCTCCATGGGTGTCTCTCAGGTACCTCGTAACGTTCTCCATGGGTGTCTCTCAGGTACCTTGTAACGTTCCCCATGGGTGTCTCTCAGGTTCCCCGTAACGTTCCCCATGGGTGTCTCTCAGGTACCTCGTAACGTTCTCCATGGGTGTCTCTCAGGTACCTTGTAACGTTCCCCATGGGTGTCTCTCAGGTTCCCCGTAACGTTCCCCATGGGTGTCTCTCAGGTACCTTGTAACGTTCCCCATGGGTGTCTCAGGTTCCCCGTAACGTTCCCCATGGGTGTCTCTCAGGTACCTTGTAACGTTCCCCATGGGTGTCTCAGGTTCCCCGTAACGTTCTCCATGGGTGTCTTCCTCAGGTACCTCGTAACGTTCCCCATGGGTGTCTCTCAGGTACCTTGTAACGTTCCCCATGGGTGTCTCAGGTTCCCCGTAACGTTCCCCATGGGTGTCTCTCTGTTGATTGGTTCTCTCCCAGTCCGTCTAGCTGGTGGTTTCCTGAACCCACAAAGGGAATACAAATGGAGATTCCATTGGGAGGTCTGGAGTGGCGCTCCAGATGAAACCATCAGCGCTCGGTGGGAGATGTCTCCGCCTCTCGGCCTGCTGTGGGTTTCTCTGTTTGAAGCTGACTTTGTGCGCATATTGAGCGCCGCCAACCAAACCTTTGAAATAACAGAATGCAACACAAGCTCTATGCACATACACACCCCATGTCACTGCAGCCATGCCATCTCAAAGCAGCGGATTAACAGCTGATTTACTCTTTCATGACATTTCCTGATGCAATCATGGCGTGTTCACGACGCATTGCACATATGGTGACATATAGTTTGTTGATAATGAACATTTCCAGCCATGAATTATACATCTGTTTGCACAGTTGTGTCTTCTAGCAGAGGCTTTATTAGAGCCGACGTGTTTTATTCTGCTGCGGTGATTTACAATGTCTAAAACCCAGTAATACACATTATTAAGCCTCATATGCAGTCAGACACGCTGCATGTCTGGTTCTCCGTGCCGTCGCACATGGCTCTCGTGTGGTGTGATCTCATCGAGAAGCGAAAGTTGTTATAACCTTATACGATGCAAAATAATGTGAGAGCAAGAGGTGGGAAATAGTTTTCCGACAGCTTCTCTCTGGCTGCACATGGATCAGGGTCCATGCCGACGATCATTATTCAGACATTTCATATCCATTGAATGTGTTGTAACCTGTAACGCCTCCTTCTGGTCACATGACTTCTTCTGTCCATCCTGGAGAGGGATCCTCCTCTGTTGCCCTCCTGAAGGGTTCGTACCTTTTTCCCCCTTGAACATTTCATTATGTTTTTTTGGGCGGGGTTTTGCCCGTGCCTGAGCCTTCATCGCTGCTCGCCGCTTCAATGTTTTCTTTTCTTTTCTTCGACATACTTTAGCTGTGTGACCGAGTGCAGCTGCAGACGTAGATATACTGTATGTAGAGATAATAATAAAAACTTTATTTATATAGCACCTTTAAAAACAATGTTTACAAAGTGCTCCACAGAGAGTCAAAGCAAAACAAGTGGAATAGCAAGAAACCAATATTACATTTAAAAGTATATATTCAAATTAGATATAACTTCCCTTAGCCATCCATTTATCCAGCCAATCAGTTCCACCCCAGACTGACTATTTATAGCAACCACACACACACACACACACACACACACACACACCTTGTTCTCTAATTCGTTATGAATAATAATGATTCTGCACTGGGGTCAGAAAAGCACAGATTCAATAAAAAAGAAACAGGAAGTGTTGGTGCGCTGCATTCGTCATGTGAGAACACGAACAAACACATCGGCACCCGACCCCTCCGCTGCATCTCCTTCGGTGGATCGATAAAAAAAAGAGTTTTATTGATGTCCAAAATCTGTAGTTTCCATGGAGATACTTTCTGTGGTGACCACAAGGTCATGAGGTCACAGAGACGACGGTACCGACCGCGGCCCCTTTGAACACGACCGTCATCACTAGTTGTGATGCAGTTTCCACAAAAACAAATAAAGTGCGCCCCCCGTGGCGAAAAGTAAAAGTGACGCTTACACTGCGGCTTTGACATTTGAGGCGGCCTCCTTGCCAAGTCGGCTCCAAAAACGCATCGCTCCCCCTCTTCATTACCTCCCGTAATGATGCCATTCAGCGGCAGCGGGGCCCGGCCTCGGCCCGGGGACCCGGCAATAATCCCTCGCATTAATTAGATGACCCCCAGAGACGGCGGCGGCGGCAGTGGCGGGCACACGGACAGGCGCTCTGCTTATTGTTTATGGCCGGCTGTAAAGTGTCAGAGGGATGGGGCGATCAGAGAGAGAGAGCAGGGGGCCCGGGGCCAATCAGGACAGAGCGAGTGGCAACGGTGTGGAAACATCGCTCCTCTCTGCCAGTGTTGGTTTTGCTCTCCGAAAAACAAACTCACTCACATTTTTCTTTTAGAATGATGAATATTTGGAACATGACAGCGTGTTTCATGCAGGTTCTTTCGAGATTATTGAAATGACTTGATTGGCCCGACTCCACACATTCTGCATGTGGAGCTTCGGGATTAATAAACTTGTTTCTTCCCAGTTTTCCATGTTAAAGGTTTCCTTGGGAGTTTTTTCTAATCCTCCGTGAGGTCAAAGGTCAGGGATGTCGTATGTGTACAGATTGTAAAACCCTCTGAGGATAATTTATGATTCTGGATGCAAAATAAACTGAATGCCACTCTTTTGTAGTCTTCACTCAATAATTCCAACAAATGAGGACATGTGTGACGACCTTCAGACGGACTGATGAAGGGGTGAACGGTCATGCACACAGCGTCGAGATGCAACCTGACCCCTCACTGGATCACACTTTACATCATTTGTGATTTTGGGCGACACAAAATAATCTTAATTGAATTAAACTACTAACCGTTGTATGAGGGTATGGGCACCAGCCCCAGTGTGACACGGTGAACCTCGTTCTACAGTAACTCACCGTCTAGTGAAATAGAAATAACCCGAACATGAAGAACTCTGACCAGATACCACTCAGGATTAGAGGATATATATCACATGTATATAATCAAATAGTTTGGGGAGAATTTAAAACCCCATAAAGGTCTCACTTCCCGTTAGACCTCCTAGACCAGGGGCGTCAAACTCATCTTCACCGTGGGCCACATCAGCATCACGGCCGCCTCTTAAAGGGCCGGTGTACCTGAAGATCTGTAGAAACTACTCCCGAACATACTGTTAAATAACTCTCTTTGCATTTGATTATTGTTTATTCGAGAGTAGAAATATTGTACACAAGAACATTTCTCTAATATTATGACACAAATCCATTTAATTTGTAACCGTCAAAATAAAAGCACGGGATATAAAATGTGATCATGTGTCGTTCAAGCAGTCAGGGGCCAAATAAAATGACGGGGCGTGCCGCATTCGGCCCGCGGGCCATGTGTTTGACGCCTGTGTCTTAGACCGTGACAACTTCCTGTTAGACCTTCATGAACAAACTGTTGACTTTTTGGGGGATTTGTATGAATTATGAAAGAAAATTTCATGGAAATACCAAAGCAATCGCCTCGTGTTCAGTGTGTTTGCTAAGCGTCCTAACGGGGCCGAAGAGTGCTCAAGGCAATGAGTGAAGAGCAGAAACATGGCGTCCACCACATCCCGAGTTATCAGACAAGTCTCTCTGAGTACTCATGTTCAGATCGATCCGACCCGACTGGACACAACCTCTCTGTCCAGGTCCAGATGTGAATAGTTTGAGTTGAAGATCACGATCAACGAGCCTGCGAGGAGCATTTTGATGACATCAGCTGATCGGACATCCTGGATCGATGCATCGCCGTTCAGCAGCCGTCAGACGTCAACCCTCAGATTTCCTTGAATCATATCCACATCGACATTTTGTATTTCCATAATCACGTGAGCGGGCAGGCGTCCTGGACATTAGCGTCGTCGTCGTCTTTCAAGGAAAAGGAAGAGCACATTGTGTAAAGCTGGTTGTTCCCGTGTCTGGCCGAGAGATTAGGAAGCGTCTCTAACACCCAACACATCCTTAGAGAGAAGAAATATGAGAGCATATAAAATGGTAATTGTCCCAATTGACCGGCTTTAGTTGAGAGAAGTTCCTTCGGAGTAAAAAGACTGCAGAGTTTGTAAAAAAAGCTTGCATATAACCCTTTGTTCTTCTTCACGCCCTCGAGCAAAGAATCCCCAAATTGTTGGAAGAGAAACTAAATGCATATAAGGATTAAACGGGATTGCGAGTTTACGCACGTAAAAACTCAATGATGCCCGTTTAAGCGGAGCAAAATTGTGCTGCTCGAGATTTCCCATTAGAAGACATTTGAGGATGCGTGCACAGCAGGGGGGGGGGGGGGGGGTCATTGCCAAAAAGGTAACGACAGTGTATTTGTGGATACAGTTGGTGGGTGGAAATAAAACAACTTGCAGTTCTTCAGAACAGGGTCCAGTGTTTAGGATTTCTACATTTCTATCCCAGGTTCACAGGGGTAAGCTCAGGTGCAGAAGAACCGTCCAACTCCAGGTTTGAGGAACACATGTCTTTACTTCGAAACAGACTGGTCACGAGTGAATCGACACGAGGGACAAAACACACAACAATCTGGCAGGGAACAAGGCAAAGACTGGGAGAATATATAAGGTGTGGGACATCGGGGATCAGCGAGACGGGAGTGGCTGGGGCAGGTGACGGAATGAAGCAATCAGGAGAGGCTGAGGGCAGGTGACGGGGATGACCAATCACTGGGGAGACAGACACACAATGAACAGGGTGTTACAATTTCTTTTCGATCGATTAGCAGAAACGATTCGGCCGGAGTCCCAACTCGTCAAATACCTGCAGGCGATCCATTCAGTTGATTTTATATATCACAAATTCACAAATTACAAACTCCCCATCAGAGGGATTTTACAATTAGTATGCATACAACATCCTCTGCACATCATCAGGGCCACGGCAGGAGGCACCAGACCCAGCCAGGTCCAATGGACCCTACGAGGCGAGAGTCAAGGACTCTGGGGAGGAAGTAGAGTTATAATGTGTGATGGAGAGATGTAAATTCATCCATAAAGAGAGAGAGAGAAGAGGAGAGAGGTGCTCAGTGTATCCTAAAACGTCCCCCAGCAGCCTGGAAGAGACTAAAGCCGGCTGTCTTTAGTTTTATATATATATATATATATATATATATATATATATATAAACATATGTATATACTGTATGTATATATATAAATATATCTATAAACATATTTATATATATATAAATATATATATGTGTATATTATAATATATATATATAAATATATATATGTGTATATTATAATATATATATTTTTATATATATACTTATGTATATATATATATATATATATAATATAACATAATGTAATCCAAAGCCCTGAATAGAGCTGGACATTTCGGGCTCTCAAATATAATCGCCTAATTTCAATAGAATAATGTTGTCATTTTTTAAAAATTGGGATAAAATAATTACACTCCAATTATCTGCCGCTGTAACATTATCAGATTTGGGCTCATTAGATGAAATCTTGGACCGTTAACGGCTTCAGCCGGCGTGAAAGGTGCAACCGTGGAGCGTTTATGTTTTGTTCAACATTTAATACCATAACATGTGTCATAAATGTGTCATAAATGTGTCAGAAATGTAATCTTTTTCTATAAAATCAAAATCATGTTTAACTTGATTATTTAGGCTTTTTCGGCCATTTTTTTGCGGTTTGAAATGTTTTAAAGATGTTTTATGGCTTTTGAGCGTCTTTTTAGGAGAGTGATAGAAGAAGTGGGCGAGAGAGAGAGAGAGAAAGAGAGAGAGGAGGTTACTCACAGGAACACACACCTACACACACACACCTACACACACACACACACACCTACACACACAATGTCTGATCGTTAGTTGTAATTATTTTACCAATTACTTTGTTTATTACTTCATTTGCGATTATGTTTCGAATTGTTTAATTAATTTACAAATATTGCTTTTTATATTTTTCAATTCTTTCTTTTTATATAAATTCAAAATCATGTTTAACTTGATTATTTCGGCTTTTTCAGCCATTTTTTGTCCGGTTAAATTTGAATTTCCTTTTTTTAAAGATATGTTTTATGGCTTTTTATCGCCTTTTTAGGAGAGTGACAGAAGAAGTGGGCGAGCGAGAGCGAGAGAGAGAGAGAGGTTACTCAAAGAAAAGGACGAGTCAGAGGAAACACTTCATGCCTTCAAGTGTAAATAGAATATAATTTGATTAATCCAGGTGTGTTGATCCATGTGTAAAAGGAGAATATTATCCGTGACTCCACCAGAGCTGCAGATATGTGCATCGCCATATCTCCAATCTTCTCCAATCACGAGACTTATGTAATATTACAATAGACGCCATTGGACATAACACATCACTTCCTGTGCAGGTGACACCTGGAGCGTTCAGGCGTATCACTTCCTGTGTCTCCACTGCAGCAGCATCGCTCCAGTGTGTGTGTGTGTGTGTGTGTTTGTCGGTGCCGTCTATCACCTGAGGAAGCATCCGGAGGTCGGGTCATTGTTATCACAGCTGGAGGGTCAGAGATGAGGTCATCCCAATTACTTCTGCGCCACCTCTTGCTCTTTTTTCTTCTTCCCGAGGCCGTGTTCACAGGTCAGAGCAGCCAAACGGCGGCAGGAGCATCTGTTGTAGGAATGTGAGGTTTTCATCTACTTTAAATCATCGTTTTTTAAAATTTATTTTAACATTTATTTATTTTAATTAAATTTCTTTAAATTGTATTTTTTTTATTATTTATTTTATTTTTTTATTGAAAAATGTATTTATTATTATTAGTATTTTTTATTTGTGTCCATCCTTGAACTGTTTTTAATGTGTTGTACGGCGACCTTGAGTGCCTTGAAAGGCGCCTTATAAAATAAATGTATTATTATTATTATTATCATTATTATTATTACTATTATCTTTCTAACAGCGCATTGGCGTCACGTCCGTACCCACGATGAAGAAGACTGGAAGTCTGAGGACGGCGTTTTCTGCAAGGCTTTCATTCTGAAATAGTTTCAGGTCGTTGTTCTGTGTTTATGTGGCCTCTGGCGCCTTCAATTAAAGACATGGGATCACCTTTCCTGAAAGAAATTTAAAAGAAATATTCCGTGCTTTTATTTTGAAGATTTAAGATGAAATGGATTTATTTTTCGGTTGTCTTAACTGTTTTTAATGTGCTGTACGGCGACCTTGAGTGCCTTGAAAGGCGCCTTATAAAATAAATGTATTATTATTATTATTTTGATATTTTAAATAGCCCTTAAATAATTAAAAAAGTTGATATTTCTTATATGTTTTACACAGTGAAAAACAGCCTGGGGTCAAATTGACCCTAAAGAACGCAAGTTACGTATGTAACTATGGTTCTATGAATCCTGGATGACCGCCAGAGGCGGTGCTTAGCACTGGATATCTTCCGTCTTGCGCATAGCAGGTCGAGTATTAATAACAACAAAGTCACCCGTGACCTCGGATGACCCGCCCACCGGGTATAAGTTCCGGTGTCATCCCGAGATCAGTTCTACGGAATCTTCTCGCGAACTCACGAGATTCCGAGTGACTAAGAACTCTGGCGGTCATCCAGGATTCATAGAACCATAGTTACATACGTAACTTGCGTTCTATTTCATCCTTCCTGACCGCCAGAGGCGGTGCTTAGCACTGGATGACTTATACCAACAGTGTCACGAGGAATCCCAAGGAAACTACCTCATATGACTCAAGCAGAGGATTTGGACAGAGAACCACCTGCAATGCATGGAGGGTGTTCCCGTTCACTCTGTAGTCTCTGGTGAATGTGCTCAACGATGCCCCTGAGGCTGTTGCATACATATGCACCTATATTCCCTACGGGCATACCTCTCCGGGTCGCCCGTGATGTGGGAACGCTGTTGGTAGAACAACACCCTGCTCTGGATGGCAGAGCACGGACGTTCACCACCTATGCCCAGGCATGGGCCTCCACTAACTGACTAGTTATGGTGGTCAAGCTGTGCAGGCTGGACAGGCTGGTTGAGACCCGAGCGTGCCAGCACCTTTGGGGGAAGCCACTGCTTTAGGCCGCAGTGTGACACCCAAGCCCTCTGAGTTCCCCTCAGACAAGGCTCATTGACCGACAGGGCGTGTAGCTTGCCTACTTGCTCTGCCGCAGTTATGGCAAGGATGAAAGGTCTTTGCCGACGGCAACCACAGCTCTGCCTCTGCCAAGGGAGGCGAGCATAGGGTGTCCAGGACGTTCACCACCTATGCCCAGGCAATGGCCTCCACTAACTGACTAGTTATGGTGGTCAAGCTGTGCAGGCTGGACAGGCTGGTTGAGACCCGAGCGTGCCAGCACCTTTGGGGGAAGCCACTGCTTTAGGCCGCAGTGTGACACCCAAGCCCTCTGAGTTCCCCTCAGACAAGGCTCATTGACCGACAGGGCGTGTAGCTTGCCTACTTGCTCTGCCGCAGTTATGGCAAGGATGAAAGGTCTTTGCCGACGGCAACCACAGCTCTGCCTCTGCCAAGGGAGGCGAGCATAGGGTGTCCAGGACGTTCACCACCTATGCCCAGGCAATGGCCTCCACTAACTGACTAGTTATGGTGGTCAAGCTGTGCAGGCTGGACAGGCTGGTTGAGACCCGAGCGTGCCAGCACCTTTGGGGGAAGCCACTGCTTTAGGCCGCAGTGTGACACCCAAGCCCTCTGAGTTCCCCTCAGACAAGGCTCATTGACCGACAGGGCGTGTAGCTTGCCTACTTGCTCTGCCGCAGTTATGGCAAGGATGAAAGGTCTTTGCCGACGGCAACCACAGCTCTGCCTCTGCCAAGGGAGGCGAGCATAGGGTGTCCAGTACCCCGGGCAAGTCCCCTGGAGGAGCCCTCGGGGGGGGGGGGGGCTCAGGGGATAGTCACTGAGGCCCTCCTTATGAAGAGGGACACCAGCTTGTGGCTGTTCCGCATCATTGTCGGCTTTAGCATGCTGCCCTGAAATGGCAGCTATGTAGTCCCTCAGGATAGAGGCAGACATGCCCTTAACTAGAAGGGATGACGGAGGCGTGAGTACCGTAGGCACGAGGCACCGTACTGGGTCCCTCCGTCCGCTGGTCGGGAAGCGGCTTCGGTCTGCACATGTCTTGTAGACGGATAGCACTCTGGCGTTTAGAATAGTCCTCTGGACTGATTCTGTTCAGCTGCTTCTGCTCTCCTGCGGCCAAGCCCTTTGTTGGGCACGGCCGGGATCGCGATGGAAGGTCCCGCCATCTAGCTGTGCTAGGGGTCCCGCATGTCAGCGAGGCACCGTGGCGTCTCACAGCGAAGTCTGTGCAGCCAGGGGAACCAAGTCCTGGCTGGACGCAAGGGGGCCACCAGCAAAATTCGGTGGCCCTGTTGAAAACCCCGAGTAGTTGGCAAGATCAGCGGAAATGTGGGGAACGCCCTGGTTCCGTTCTCCTGGTCGCTACCTCGCCCGACAATTGGTCAGGTGAAGGGTTACCGGAGTAAGAAAAATCAGAAGGGCACGGGAGCTTCGTAGCAGCTCTGCCGCCCTAGGGGCCCCTGGAGGTTCAAGCCAACCCGTGGTTGAGGCGATGTCTCGCCCAACAAGTACATATTCCCTCCCAAGTATGGCAGGAACTGTTTGAGCGCTAGGTGCATGGCCTGTGGCTCCAGACCCAAGTGTCGCGAATAGACTGTCCTCTGGAAGTCCTGTACCGCCAGACTGCGCCCCACTTCGAGAGGCGGGAGTCTGCTGTGGCGACCTCCCGGTGGGGCGGACCCCTTCCCTGGGGATACCCTCTGACGGGTATGCTCTCACCCTCTACGGGGATAGAGCCGAGGGCACCACTGTGACCCCCATCTTGTGCCTGTGGCCCCTGGCGAAGGCTGTTAGGCCCTCCATGCGAAGGGCACCGCGACAGCAGCCCAAGCATTTGCCCCATAGGCAAGGAAAAAAGGGATAAAAGACCACTGCCTGCCCCCTCAGAGAGTATCTACCTCTTGAGTGACGGGCAGGCCCACTTAGTGGCTGCATCTAGAGCTATACCAATGAAGGTTATGCTCCGAGAATGGCTCAGAAAACTCTTTATGTTCACGAAGGCCCAACCGGGCAGCGTGAGAAAGAGTGTAAGACAGCTGATGCAGCTGTCAATTTACCCGATAGGCAAGAAGAGAGGATAAAAGACAGCCATCTGCCCCCTCAGAGAGGGGAAGGCTGCAGAGGATGCTGTCCACCTGTCTGAGTGACGGCCAGGCCCGCTTAGTGGCTGCATCTAGAGCTACACCAATAAAGGTTATGCTCTGAGAATGGCTCACAGTTGTTTGTTCACGAAGGCCCAACCGGGCGGCGTGAGAGAGTGCAAGTAATGTACTGTGTGGCCCTAAATGGGTATGGCGCACATAGCCAGATCGTCCAGGATGGCAGTTTCCTCACGCCCTGGTGATTGCAGGGCGGCAGTAATGCCCTTTTGTAGAAACTCCTGGGGAAGTCCACCTGGAAGAAGCCTGGGAATAACGGCTTTGGAAAGCATAACAGAGCAACCGTCTGTGAAGCATTCTAGGAGCCTGACAAAAGGCCTCCCTTAAGTCGACAGACATGAGCCGATCTCCTCTGGAGACCACACGAAGGATGTCTGCTGGGCTCAGCCTGAGAAAAACAAGATGTGGCGCCCCCGAGTCTGCGGGGTGTGGACACGGTCCTGCGAAGACCAGATAACTGCTGCCTGGTCTAACCGGCTTGCACCGTGCGCTGCTGCGCCTGTAGAGCAGGTCCCCTGATTTCACTGGGACAGTAGGGAGGTTGTTCCTACATGCCTCCGACAAGGGCGCCTGCGCCGGCCAAACAGCTGGTCTGAACCCTGGAGAGCATTAGGCGCCCAGGTTCTCTTGACGTAAGTGCACATGCCTGCAGCGAAGCATCACTGAGGCTGTAGTCAAGTATGACCTATGAGGGGGAGTTGCCGTGTAGTAAGCACGGTAAAATGGTCACCTGAGAACCGACTGGGCTCGAGGGCACCGGTCATCCGGCCTCGGAGTCCCCTTGGGGAAAAACCGATGGATGCGATAGTCAGCTCAATGGATGGCCTGGGACGAAGGCCACATTTGGCCATATCCTGCATGGACGCCGGGGTTCGGTGATCTATCGTAAGATGGTAACCCCTCAGATAGTCTCTGGAGGAGACTGAAAGGTGGCAGGGCCGGGAATGCCCCTGAGGAATGCACTAGCGTGCGTGGGGTTCCGGCTGCTGTATATCCAGCAGTTCCTGTGCCCTGCGAATGACGAACCCGATGGGGCCGTCGACTGCCCCCTACAAGGGGCTACCACTGGGATGTCCTCCCTTGGGAATGGATCAGCCGTGGGTGGATCTGATGCTTCAGTCCTCCCTGCACTAGGGTGGCGACTTATCTGAGCTAGTTCTGCGGTCAGCAGACCTACTCTATAAGCTAGCCTGCCCGATTGCACTGCTAGGGGAGCCCCTGCGGCTCCTAGCCGGCGCTTGCAACTGGTCGGTTGGCCTGGAGCTGACCTGACCTGTCTGTTGGGGTCCTAGCAGGAGCTATAGAGCGAGCGCACTCCGCTACTGCAGCGCAGGTCCTGTGGAGCAGGAGAGAGACAGCCCGTCTAGTGAGGGGAGAGCGTAACGCTGCCCTCACTCGTACAGTAGCTGTAGCTGCTGGGGGTCGCAGCAGTAGCACTCCGCTACTGTGGCCCAGGTCCTGAGGAGCAGGACAGAGACAGTCCGTCTAGAGCGAGGACACCTCTTCAATACAGTAGCTGTGATTACTGGTGTCCTATCAGTAAACTTAAGCGAGAGCACTCTGTTACTGTGGAAACGGGTTCCGTGGAGACAGTTTAGAAAGCGGTCTAGAGAACAGCCTCTCTCTTAGAGAGAGGAAGTGAGGACACGCTTGACTAATACAGTAGCTGTAATTACAAGCATCCC